>NW_020194644.1:348800-633733 GCF_002865645.1 Hyaloscypha bicolor E
ATTATTTATATTTTATTATTTATATTTTATTATTTATATTTTATTATTTATATATATAATTTCTAAAGAATTAGTTATACTAATATATATTTTTATTTATTATTTTCTAGTATAATTAGAAGTAGTTCTGAATTTACTTAATTTAATAAAGAATTCTAAGAATTCTTTTATAACTTCTTTATATAAAAAACTAAATATATATTTATAATTACTAATAACTTTAGAAAAAATAAATAACTATATTTTTCTAAAATCTCAAATAAGCTCTTAATTTAATTTCCTAGCTTCTAATTCAAATAATTAGATTTCTAATATTTTATAATAACTTATATTTTATTTCCGATTTTAAAATTAATTAAATAATAATATTTATTAGTTTAAATTATATATTATTTCTATATTTACTTTATATAATCTTAAATAAATTATTATAATTTATATAATTAATTTATTATTATTTAGTTTTATTTAAATAAGCTAGCTTTAATAAATAAGTTCTAATTAAAAGAAATATAAGATTTATAGCTCTTTTTAATATAAATAGAAACTAGCTAATAATTTTATATTAAAAAAAGGCTTATTAATAATTCATTATAATAATTATTAATATATAAATATAATTTCTAATTAAAGTACTAATTAATAATTTTTATTTATTTATTTATTTAGTTAAGAGTATTTAGTTATTAAAAGCTTAAGTTTAATATTAATTCTCGTATAAAATTTGCTTTAAAAATCGAATATAAATTAAGGTTCTCGATTTAATATATTATATAAAATAAAAGTAAAAGTATTAGCTATTTAGCTATAATTATATTTTATACGAGAATTATAATTAGATACTTAAATAAGTAATTTATAAATATAATAATTATATTATAATTAGATACTTAAATAAGTAATTTATAAATATAATAATTATATTATAATTTCTTTTATTTTTTAAATAACTTTTAAAGTTTATAATAATATATTATTAAGAATAATTAAAAACTAAAAAGAAATAAAGTAAATTAGGTTTCTTATTTTTTAATATATATAATTTCTTATAAGTTTAATAATTACCATAATATTAATTAATATTCTTGCTTATAAATAACTAATAATATTACTTTTTAAATAATTAATAAAGCTTTATATATTTAGAATATTTAAATAGTAATTTATTATATATTTTATAAATTAAAATAATTTATAAAAGTAATTCGGGAATTATTTCGTTTTTTATAATATAAAAAGAGGCCGTTTTATAATATTTAAATATTATTTTTAGTTTAAATTATTATATATAGCTTCTCTAAATCTAATAATATATAATTATATTATTAGATTTTATTTACTAGTTATAAGCTATTATATTTAGTAAAAGCTTCTAATATTACTTTTATAAAAGCAATTCTAGTAAAGGCTATTAATAAAGCTTCTAAGAGAATATCTTTTTCTAAAGAAATTATACTTTTAATAAAAATATTCTTTTTTAAAAAGTTTTTAGTATATATTTAATTTTTAGATTTAAATTCAAAATTAAGTAAGCTAATTTTATAAAGTATTATTATAAGCTATAAGTTATAAATAATCTCTAAATTAATTTTATTTCTAGAGAAAAATACTTGAATTTATAACTTTTTCTTAATCTAGTCTTAAATATTTATTTTATTTTATTTTTATAATAAATTATTTATTTATTTATTTAATTTTTTAAAATAATATATAAGCTTATAACAATAATAAAATAAGAATATAATTTATTTAGTTTATTAAAAAAGAGCTTTTTAATAATTATAAAGTATTTTAAGAAATAATAATTAAAATAGATCTTTAAAAAGGTATTTTAAAGGCTTTTTAGCTTAGTTTCTTATTTTTTTTTGTATTTATATTATATTTGAGTTTTATTAAAAGTATAATTTTAAAAAAGTAAACTATAAAATACTAAATACCTATTTCTGGATTTTATTAAAAAAGTAAACTAGTAATTACTTCTTTAAATATATTTATTTCTATTATTATAAATAGATTTAAATTATAATATTATAAAACTAAAATAAAACTTATAGTTTTCTTTAAATAATTAAAAGTCTTTTAATATTACTTAATTTACTTAAAAGAAATATTCTTTTTTATAAGTAAAATAAAAGATTTAGTAATTTATTTATATTTTTTAATAAAGCATTTATAGAAGTTATAAAAGCTAAAAAAGAACTATATATTTTTAATTATTTTTAGGAATTACTAATTATATTTTACTTTAATTTTATTAAAATTTACTTTAATATTAAATATAGAAATAATAAAACTCAAGTATTTTATATATATAATCTTGAATTCCGATTTCTTAATATTTATTTAAAGGCCGGCAAAATATAAATAATCTAGTATTTTTTTATATATATTATTTATATTTTACTAAATTCTTTAAATAAATAAATAAATAATTTTAATATATTATATAAAAGTTATTTAGATATTAAAAAAAATATTATTTATATAATATTAATATATAATCGAGCTATTTATAAAGCCTTTATAAAGAATATTATATTTTATAATAAATATAAAATATTATTAGTTTCTAAGAATTTATATTTATAGCTATATAATAAAAAGTATAATAAATGTCTAATTTAATACAAATCTTGGCTTTAAATAATTAACTTAAAGTCTTATTAATAAGTAAAAGAAAATATTAATTCTTTTAGATAATATTATTTAAATAGCAGAAAATAATATAAAAATATAAATCTTTATTTACTTTTTTTATAAAAAGAACTAATAAAATAAAGGAAGTTTAATTAGCTTTAATAAAGCCTTTAGCTAAATTATTTTCTAAGAAATACTTGATTTTCAGAAGCTTTTAAATAAACTATTACCGGAAAAGTTAGTATTTAATACTTTTAGTTTCTTTTAAATCTTTAATTTAATTTTATAATTATATAATTTATAAAAAAAATAAAAATATATTTCTTAAATTTCGAAAGTAATATTCTCTAAAATTACTAAAGTTTTATTTCTTCTAGTTATTAATTCTTTGAATTCGAAATAGCTTTTTTTTTCTAGCTTTAAGCTCTTTATTAATCTTATAAATAAAGATTTAACTAATAATATTTTTCTTTTCTTAATTATATAATTAAATATTATAGAAATAAAAATAACTAAATCTAATATTTGCTTTTTATTAAGGATTCCTTTTTATTTCTTATACTTTTACTTGAATATTGAATTTTAATTAGACTATAGAAGCTTTTTTATATATAATATTATATAATTTCCTTTAATTAATTTAAAAGAAAGAAAGTTACTTGAAAATAATAAGTTTCTAGAAATACTTTATAATAAAATTTTATTAATTAGTATTCTTTTAATACTTTTTATTAGATTACTTCTCTAGTTATTACTAAGAAATACTAATAATATAATTAAATTATATAGATTTAGGCTTGTTTTCTTTAGTTATATAAGCTTATATCTTTTATAATTAATTAAAATATTAATATATAGCTCATTTTTTATTAAGAATAATATTATAATCTTTAAAGTTTAAAATAATTATAAATATCTTAATACTTCATTTATTAATTAAAAGTAAAACTTTTATATATTTCTTAATAAAATTAGCTTGCCTTTTATTAAAATCATATATAATAAAAAATAAAAAAAGAAGTTATAATTCTATTTTTAATTAATATTTTATAAGCTAAGTAAGCTTTATATTAATAAAAATATAATTATTTACTCTAGTATTAATAAAAGAAAAAGACTTAATTCTTAATTTATTTATATTAATAATATAAGATATTATAAAAGTATTTTCTCTTATTAAATAAATTAGATTAATTTTAATTAAATTTATATTATAAGTTCCTAAAGTAAAGACTTTCTTTAAAAGTACTTGTTTTCCGGTTTTATAACTAGAATTAAAGCTTGAATTCTTTAAATACTATTACGAAATCGGGTTTCTAGGCTTAAAAAGTAAGGTAAAGTAGCTTTTAATTCGAGGATTCTAAATTAAGAAGTGAAGCTTTAAGTATAAGAGCTTTAGTATTCTAAATACTAGCTCCAGCCGTATATATTATTATAGTTATATAATACTAAATTTACTAATAAAGTAGTAAAATATAATATTATAATAGGGATTTTATTTTCTAGTTATATAATTCTGTTATATAACCTCCGGACATCTATATAGTCTGTAGTTTGCTTATATTATTCCTCTTTCCTTCTTAGTTCTTAGAAATCAATTAACCTTTACTCTCTAATTTCACGTCTCACTCGTATACTATAATTTCATACTATAGAAGCCTATTCTTCTCTATATATTATTACTTGTTTTATATTTCTATTATAATATTCTTTTCTTTTCTTTAAAAGACGTATTCCGAGTGCTTTTAGATTAAAAATAAGCCTTTTATAGCTTATAAATTATATAATTTCATATATCTTTATATATTCTATTTCTAATATTTCTTATTTATATATTCTACTAGTTTCTAATATATTAGTTTTTCTATATTCGAATCTGAATTAGAATTAGAGCTATAAGGTCTAATTAAGGTATTAGAATTATAGTTATTAGAATTATTAATTATATAAATTATAACTTTTTTATTATTTTTACTTATTATAACTTTTAGTTTTAGTAAGAATATCTTTTTTTATATAATTAAATATTATAGTTCTTTATTTAGTATTTACTATTATTATATATTATAATAAAAATTACTAATTTAGAACTAATATAATTACTTTACTTAATTAAGATTTATATATTTATTTCTTAAAGCTTTATATTTTATTTAGCTTTTTCTAGCTAATTTAATTAACTTTTTTATTATTTAATATAATTCTCTATTCTATAATCTTTATATATATTACTTATAAGCCCGGTCTTATATTAATAAGCTTTCTAATTAGTATATTATAAAGAGTATTTAAAAGCTTATTTAATTATTTCTTTAAAAATTATATTTTAGTTTATATTTCTATTATTAATTAATTAATAGAAACTATTTCTATAAACTTAATTATAATTATATTAAAAGTTATAATTAAGATTATTATCCTAAGAAACTAGAGTTTCTAGATAAACTAGTTTAATATTCTTTATAAAATAGCTAGTAATAAAAGTATCTGAAATAAAATTAATCTATTTAATAATAAAATAATTAAAACAAATATAATAGCTTTCCTTAGGCCTCTTTTTATAATTAATAAGCTTATATTAAAAGAAATAAAAGATTACTATACTAAATATTAAATTAAAGTAAAGAATTAAAATAAGAATACTCGATTTATAACTAAAAAAAGAATTAAAACCAGAATCTTTATAGCTTATAATATTCGGGAATATTAGAAACTATTATATAGTACTTTTATAAAACTATTAGATCAAGAAACTAAATTAAATAAATAAGCTAATATACTATTATATAATTAGATAATAGCTTTATTAATCTATTAATATAGAGATTCTTATAAATTCTGTTTTAGTATTTAAAGAAAATAAATAGTATTCTATTTATAAAGTTTTTAAGGCTTTATTAATAAAATATAGTTCTATAAATATAATATAAATTACTATTACTCGAAAAATATATAGCTCGGTTTTATTATAAATAAATAAAGAAGAAATAAGCCTAAAATACTAGTTTACTAATTAGAAAAAGGCATTTAATTATACTAGAGCTTTTAAGATTATTAAAATTAAAAGAACTTTAATAGTAATTGAGTTCTTAATAGGCCTCTAGTAGAAATTCGTACTAATCTATATAATAAAAATATACTAGGGCTTCTAATTCTTATATTCGAGTAATATAGTCAGATATTTAATTAAATTATTTTAGAAAATTAAAATATTAAGTATTTAAAAGCTTTTATAATTTTTACTATATTCGAGAATTAAACTAGTAAAGAATTAGATAGTAAACTCGATTCGGATAAATATAAGTATTATAAATACTTTTATAAATATTATAAAAACTTTAAATATTACTAGAACTTATTTATAAATAGCCTATTAAAGCTAAAAATCTATTTCGGGAACTTGTAAGATAATAGTATAAGTTTAGTAATATTAACTATATAGTTAATAACTAATACTACCTTAGTTTTAGTCTATATTTATAAAGGAAATATAACTCGGCTAGATTTATATTTTAGAAAATTCTTGACTTTAATTTAATTTAATTTAATTTAATAATTATTTATATCTAGTAAAAAGTTAGTAAAACTAGCTACCTCCTATAATCTTCTATAGAATATAGAGATATACTAAGCTATAAAATTATAGTATATACTATTACAGAAAGCATTTCTAATATAAGTAAATATATTATAAGGCTTATAACTATAAACCTTCTATAGCTAGTATGAGAGGGAAACTATAATAAGATAAAAACCCATATAAAGTATACCAGAGCGCAAAACGTGACTTGATAGCAAAATAATAAATCAAAAGCGTAAATAGTAAAGTATAAATAGTGTGCAGTATGCAAAAGCTTAATTAATTAAATACTTATAAAGGATTATTCTCTAAGTCTATAGAAAAACCAGCTTTCTTATATAATTTCCGCAAGTCACATGCAAAAGGCCGCAGCCTTTGCCATGTAACCTAAATCTCAAAACCGCCAAAACAATATGATTTTTAACGAGTACGGCCTGCCGTACCACACTAGTTAGAATAGTAACTAGATTACTTATAAAAGGGAAATCCTCGAGAATAGTTCTATAAAAAGAGCTTGAAAGATATAACTAAAAGGCCTAAGGTTTAAAGCTAAAGAATATAGCGAGTTTTAAGGGCTATAAAGCTTATAAAAGAAAAGTATTAAGATAGGTTAAAAGTATTTCTAATTCCTATAATAAGAAAGCTAATTAGTAAAATAAGATATTCTTAAGGCCTAAATAAAATATTAGATTAAAAAGCTTTATACTAATAAAAATTCCTCTAGAAAAGATATTATACTAACCCGGAAGATATCTATAAAGTAAGAGCCTAGCTTGCTATTATATATATAAGTACCTATATATCTATTTCTAATTATAACTTAGTAAGAGTAGATTTTAAAGTAAAACTTTATAGTAATAAAAATATTTATAAAGTTTTCCGGCTAGTTTATTAGACTAGTAAAATAACTAAATATTTCTATAATTATAGTTAATAATATATAAATATATGGTTTTTATAGCTATTATATAAATTTCCTAGCTATTTTATAGTAGTATATAATATATTCCGGGTCTTTAGAATACTTATAAAAGCAGATAAAATTAGTATTAGTATAATTAAACTTCTAGTAATACTAAAAGAAGTTCCTATAAATAAAGTATATTATTAAAAGATAATATAAAATAAGATATAAAAGCCCGAATTCCGGTAATAGTTTAATATTATAGTCTAGTCTCTATTTCTTATATCTTATAAAGAGTTTAGTATTATATTAGGCTTATTAGAAGCTTTATATCTTTTTATAATATTATTTAAAGATTAAGTATATATTACTTATTATTAGTTATAATATAAGACTAGTATTATAATATTAGGAGATATTAATATTAATAAACTTATTTATTATCTTATTTATTTTAATTCTAATATATATTTAAGGACCTATTTAATATAGATATTATAGGTTTTTATAATTCCTTAATAGTTATAAAAGGCCTATTATAAGAATACGGCTATATTATCTTATAAGTATTAAATAACTAAGGTATTATTTATATAAAGTATAATATAGTATTAGCTAACTTCTAAAGAAAAGTTCTTAATTATATAATAAAAACCTTTTTAGATACTAATAATTTCTATATTAAAGATATAAGAGAAAGTATTAATAGAATTATAGCCCTTAAAGATTTAATAACTATTTTAATAAATAACTTATTTATAATCTACTAATTTAATACCTTACTCGGTTTTTTTAGATCTATTCAAGAAAATTATAATATTCTCTAATAGAAAAGCTATTTACTAGGCTTTGAAATTAGCTAATACTATTATTTTATTAATCTCTTCTATAGAATTAACTAGGTAACCAAAAGAGAAGTAAAGTACTATTAGCTTTAGATATAGTATATTAGGAAATAGAACTTCTAGTTATTATATCTTTATCTTAGAATATTATCTAATACTAGCTCTCTTATTTCTAATTATCTAAGATAAAATAATTTATTAAATAAGTAAGTATTTCTTATTTATAGTTTATAGATATATTATAAAGTATAATTTTAATTCTTTAAATACTATAATAATAAAGAAAAGTCTAATATCCCGAAATAATATTATTATAGAAATAGTTCTTTAAACTAATAAAACTTCTTAGTAAGTAAGAATAAATATCTTATTAATTATATTAATATACTATTTATTCCGGATACTAACTAGAGGCTTATAGTTCTAGTAATATATATATAATAGTTTAATATAGCTTATATATTATACTTTAGTACTATAGAGTATTAATAATAAGATATAAATAATAATTACTTGATATAAGTAAGATATAAGTAATTTATTTTTAGTTCTAGTAAGGCCTCAAATATAATATAAGACTTTATAGGCTTTTATAGCTTATTCTATAATATAATATCTAAATAAAAGCTTATAATTAAACTAGATATCTAGCTAGTAAAAAGTAAGTTAATTACTTATCTTAGAGATAATAGTAATCGAATTAATTATAAGAGTTTTATTAATTATATATAATAATATATAATTATTTCTTTTTATTAATAAGTAAATTATCTCAAGCTTTTCTAATATAAAAAAGATCTTATTTTCCTCTCTATAAATAAGAATATTACGGATATTAGAGACTAGAAGATTAATATTAGTATCTAGTAAGTATAATACCTAATAAAAGCAAATATTATTAGTATATCTAAAGTATAATTCGGGGTTCTATATAATAAGTTCTACTAAATATAATATATAAATTACTAGTAATAATAAAGATTTCTAGAAAGTACTATACTTAATATTATAATAACTAGTAGTCTTCTTTTTAAGCCTAACTCTAATTTTCTAATTAATAAGAAAGCTCTAAATAAGCTATAGAAGAAATAGAGGCTAGCTCTATTTAGTTATATAAATAAATAGTTTCTTAATAAGGAAAATATTAAATACTTCCTAAATATTTATAGTAATTATAATTACTTATTTACTAGAGGCTATAGTAGCTTTAATATTATAAGTAAATATAGCTATAAAGTCTATTATAGAGTACTTTAGAAAAGTACTTCTATATTATAAAAAGAAAATATTATAAGTAAGAATAATTCAGGTAATATATCTAATAATAATTCTTTTAAGGCCTTTTAAAATATAAAAAAGTAATATAATAAATCTCTAGAATTAGATAAAAAACTTGTTTTTCTTTCTAACTTTTAATATTATAGCTACCTTAGTAAGTTTCTATATTTATAGGAAATAATTAAGAGCTAGATACTAGTTATAAAATCCGTAAATAGTATATTTAATAATATTCTAGTAAAACCTAAATAGTCTAATTATAACTTAATCTATTTCGGGAAAAGTACTTAATATACTAATAATATATTATTTTATATTCTTTAGAGAAATTATTTATTTCCAGAAAAGATTTCTAGTTCTATTTCAATTATTTAGTAAATTTTATTTGAGGTTATTAGCTATATTAAAGTATTTAAGAACTTCTATATATAAGGCTTTAGTTTTCTATAATATATCCTTAATCTAAATACTATTAATTTCTAATAAAGAAGTTTTAAAGCTTAAAGCAAGCTTATATTATCTAATAATCTTATATAGGTTCTTATTATTACTAATATAATTAATTTATTATTTCTAGTATTTCTATTTGGCTTTATAAATTATAATTAGAAATTTCCGAGTTTTAATAAGAACCTTACCTATATATATACTTTTATATATTACAAGATATAATTAGTAGGCTTTCTTATATTCTAGTATTTACTAGACTATAGAATTACTTTCTTTATAATCTAGCTTACTAATAGTTTAAATTATAAAGCTAAAGATATCTATAAGTTTCTCTATATAATTATCTAGCTATTATAGATATAAGATATTCTAGAGATCTAGTAAACTAGCTATACTATTATTAACTAGTCTTATAAATTTAGAAAGGTTATATTCCGGGATTTAATAGTTAAATTAGTCTAAGGAAATTATATCTCAGCCAGAAATAATAGTAACCTGAGTTTTATAATCCGAGCTATAATATAGATTAGCTCGGATTAAGGTATATATAAAAAAAATATTCGAGAAAATAAGATCTAGAATATATTTATATTTCTAGATTATAATTCCGGGAGCTTCTATAAAGTTTATATTACTATTAGTAGACTAATAAGCGAGTTCTGTCCTTTAGTAAGCTAGTTATATTTCGAGTTTAAATATATTATACTAGGTATTAAAGTCTTTCCCTATTAAATAATTAGAAGATATTATAAGATATATAATATAGTTTATAATTTCTATAAAAAGTAATTAATTATATATATTAAGAATTATATATTTATTAATATTAATCCAGAGAAGATTCCGGTTATTAACTAGATAATATTATTATATTTTAAGTTCAGGTTCTTAGTATATATAAGTTATAATATAGGATCTTTTAATCTCTTATCTAATAAGATCTTTATTATCTCAGAAATTAACTAGAATATAATAATTAAAGCCCGAGTAGTTTTATATCTTAGTTCCTAAATAAGTATATAGTTCTTAAATATAAACTATATTTATATTTTTAATAAAAGCAGTTTATAGAACTATAATATAATAAAGTATTTTCTTGTCTATATTTATCTAATAAACTTATAAGTCCCGGTTTTTAGGCTATTATATATAATATAGGCTATAGAGCTATTACTAGCTTTCTAATATTTATTATCTAGTTTAAATTTCATATTATTATTTCTAAAGCTTTTAGTAATAAAGTTAGTAATATTAAGGTTTCTATTTATAACTATAGTTTATTAGGGATAATTACTAAAGGTTAGAGTAAATAAGATTAAAGTAAATAAGGAGAGAAAAGAAGAATTAGTAGAAATTACCTAAAAGAATTCTTTCTTATATATAGTAACTATTATATCTTTTTATTTCTTTAATTTTATAATATTAATAGTAGCTAGATCTAGTATCTATAACTAAAGTTATAAGTTAGTTTATATTTATTCTAAAATATAAGTAAAGAAAAGTACTAGTATATTAAACTTCTAATATTCTTAATTATTTTTATAATAAAGGATATTTAGTTCTTTCTTAATTAGCTTAATAATCTTACTATTTTATTAGTAGGAGGCAGTAAAGTAATAGTTATATCTAGCTAGAAATAGTTTATAGTAATTAGTATATTATGCCTTTTTAATATAGTTTAGTTCCGAGAGGCCTATATATTAGTTAATTCAGGTATTATAGATATTATAGCAAGTATATCTTATATATTTTATAGAATTACAGAAACCTTAATAGCCTGAATTATAGTAGAATATAGTAGTCTTTTTAGTAATAGCCTTTAAGGGCTTACTAGTATTAAAGAATCTAAATAAATAAATAGAAGTCAAGAAAAATATTATAGTTATTATAATATATAGTACTAGTAGGAATTAGACTAGAGCTAGTAAGGCATCTAGTATTTAAGAGAAATATCTAGTATCTAAGCAAGGCATTTATAGTTACCTAATTATTACACGTGACCCCGAGCTTAAGCTAGTATATAGGCCCGTATATAGCTTGTAATTATTTAGATCCAAGGCTTCTTTAAGATCCTCTTCTTTCTTTAGCTTTAAATTATTAAAATAGAGATAGTCTAATTATACTTTTCAGGTTCTAGATCTTATATTTATAATATAATTCAAAGCTTATTTATTTCTTAATTCTATAGAGAATTTAAATAATATCTATCTGATTAGTTTTTAATAAATATAAATATAATATACTATAGCTACTTCTATACTAGTTAACTAATATTAGAATAAAAGAAAGCTCTAGAATAACTAGATAAGAAAGTTCTAGACTAGCCAGGTAAGCAAATAGGCTAGTAATCTTACTACTAAACGAAAATCTATAAGAAAGCAAGTCCCGAAATAACTAGGCAAGTTAGAAGAAACTATAGTATAAGATACTACTAGTGTATTACTAGAAAATAGACTAAAGTCTTTTATTAAGTCTTCTAAAAGATCTAAATATTCTATTAATACTTATAATAGAAAAAATACTTTTTTTTAAAGAGCTAAGAAAGAAGAAGAACCTGCCTTATAAAAGGCAAACTTTCAAGAATTACTCCGGAGCCTAAAGGCTTTATATAAGGAGATTATTAAGCTAATTCTAAAGATATATAATATTCTTACCTATAGCAAGAATTATTATAATTAGCTAAGAGAAATCAAGTAAGTCTTATAAAAGAATAAAGCTATTATTAAGAAACTTATTATATAGCCTATAGAAATAACCGGTTCTTTTATTCTAGAAAATAAATATTTAGTTAAACTTCCTAACTTTCCTATCTTTAAAAGCATAACTAAGAATAGTATTATTTTTAATAATTAGTTAGTTTAGATTAAGAATAAGCTCTATAGTAACTCTAATACTTACTAGATAAAGAACCTTAAAATAATTTATATTTCCGGCTATATAAGTAGCTATATTCTTATACTAATTTTCTTTTACCTAAACTAGAATAATTAATATATATATAAGACTATTAGAGAACTATATACTTACTTAAAGAAGCTATATAGTAACCCGAATAAGAAGTATAATACTTAGTAAGCCTTTAAGAAGCTATTTATAAAAAAGAACTAGATTTTTTAGGAATTCTATATTCTATTCCTGAGATATATAATAAATAGAAATATTAACTTATAGAACCTTAAGAATAACCTAAATAATAAGCTTGCCTAAAAGCTTTAAAAGGCTATAGCTATATATTATAATAATCTGGCTATTTGTATTATAGAGATTATATAATACTATATTATAAATAACTAGTAAATCCGAGCTTATTATAAAAAGAAAAATTAGATATCTAATATAGGAAAGAAATTATAATAAGACAAAAACCCATATAAAATATACCAGAATATAAAACGTGACTTAATAGTAAAATAATAAATTAAAAATATAAATAGTAAAGTATAAATAGTATATAGTATATAAAAGCTTAATTAGTTAAATACTTATAAGAAATTATTCTCTAAATCTATAGAAAAACTAGCTTTTTTATATAATTTCCGCAAGTTATATATAAAAGACTATAGCCTTTACTATATAACCTAAACCTCAAAACCGCTAAAATAATATAATTTTTAACGAGTATAGCCTACTATACTATATTTAATTCCCTATTTATTTATACTTATTTCCTAAGCACTAAAAATAATAGAAAATTCCTATTTAGAATCCGAAATAACGAAATATTTAGGATTCTCCTCTATTAGTTAATCTAATTTCTTCTTTATATACCTAAAATAAGACTTATTACTCTTAAATAGTCTTATTTCATATTTCTGAACTTGCTTAAAAGTAATCCGAACCTGCTTAGTTATATTTTTATATTAAATCCAATATAGTTCTTTATATTAATTAGTATTCGCCTTTAATTATTACTTAATTTCTGCTTTTATTATAGGGTATTAAGGAGGCTTATTATAGTAAATCATATTATAAATCGCACTAATATACTTTAAACAAATAGCTTCTTCGAATTTTATATTATTTATAGTATTCTTAAATTAATCTTTAATAAAAGAGAAAAGCTCTAGATAAAAGGCTTTAATAATCTTATAAGAGACTTCATTTTCGTATATTTTATCTTTAATAATAACTAAACTTATTAGAATTATAGTAAAAGGCCTATTAAGTAGCAAATTATTATTAAGCTATTCTTTAACTTATATATTATTCGAGAATTAATACTTTCCTATAATTTTAGACTTATAGATTACTTAGCTAAAGGTATTTATTTATCTAGTTAAATAAACTATATTCGAAGTCTTTCTTTCTATTATTTTTAATAGATACTTGCCTAATTTCTTAGCTACTTCTGGCTCAAATTTATTAGAAATAGAGAAGTAATTAATGTCTTTAAAGAACTTCTTACTAAAAGTAGCGGCCTTCTTATAGTTTATAAGAAAAATATAGCTAATATTTTAATATTCTTTACTAAGGTAAAATTCGCTACTTAAAGCTTTAGTAATAAGCAGATCTTTAGTATTGCCTTTATACTAATTATAATTAATATTTCCAGAAGTAAAGTATTAGGCTAGCTAAAAGTAAGTAACTAGATAAATAGAATACTTACTTAATACCTTATGAAATCCGAGCTATATTAATAGATTTATTATTAAGAATTAAGAGGCTAAGGTAAAATAACTATTACTAAAATCTCTATATATTAATATATTATTTTTTTAGAAATAAAACTATAGTATTTCTATTTCCTTTATTAAAAGTTCTTAAATACTAAGCTTCTTAATTTACTTTAAGTAATTCTTCTTATAAATATAGCTATTTATATCCAGATTAGTAGTACTAGACTCAGGAATAGAAACTATAATATTAAATTAGAGCTATAAATTAGAGCGGAATTAATTAGAAATATAGTACTTATATCTATATTACTTAATTTCCTATATTTTAAAGAAGAAATCCCGTATTTTCTTATTTATTCAAATAATAGAAATATATTTCTTGCCCTTAATAACTTTATAAATCTTAGTAATTAGCTTTAGAGCGTCCTTAATATCTTATATATTAATAGAAAAAGTATTAGTAAATTACTAAATATATTCTATATAAGAAGCTTTAAGAAATCTATTATTAACTCTATAGTATTCTTATTTATAAATAGGTTCTAAAATACTACTATATATTTCCTTAAAAATATACTTATCTTACTAAGCAAGTATTAGCTTCTATTTGGCTAGTATCTTATAGATATACTAAATGCCTTTATTAAGTTCTCCGGATTTAATATCCTTAGTTTTCTGCTTCTTGGTTCTAGATATAGTTACGAGAGTTTTTCTAAATAATATCTTTTCCTTTAAAATAAAGAGTTCCTTCTTACTTTCCTTTATTTTACTAACCTTATACTTAGTCTAGTATTTAGATCTCTACTATTTATTAGAAGTCTTAGGCTTAGCTTACTTTTTATTCTTACTAGATTCTTCTTATCTAGTTATACTAGTTCTACTAGCCTTACTAGTAGTTTTCTTACTAGGCTTTATTAAATTAGCTTTATTTTTCTTAATTAGGTCCGGTTAAATTAAAGCTAAAATTATAATAGGGGCTTATTCTTTAGGCTTATCTCGGAAAGCAGAAAAAGGCTTATTACTATAAACTTCTTTAATTAGAACTCTGGAAATATTAAAGGTATATTATCTAGCTTTAAGGTTATTAGCTAATAGTAGCTTAAACTCTAATTCTCTAGGTTCCGAAATAGCTTTAGTATATTTAAGTATCTTAGTAATATCTAATTTAGTAAATATACTAGTATTCTAATACTTCTTGTTTTTTATATACTCTAAAATAGCTTTATTAATTAATTAAATAGCTTTATATACTAAAGCTTTTATCTTAAAAAAAGAATATAACTTCTTATAAATATTTTTACTAAGATTATTATAGATATTATTAATATATTAGCTAAAAGCTTTGCTATATAATATAATTTTATTCTAATCCTTAGTATTAAAACTATTTACTATAGTCTTAATCTTATTAAGCTTTTCTTATTTGCTTTTAGAAATACCTTTAATAATATTCTCGAATTTCCTATTATTAGCTTAGTAATTCTTTAGCTTTTCCTTAATTAATTCCAGTCTAGTTCCGTCTCTAATAAAGATTTTTTATTTTAAGAGCTTATTATATATATTACTTAGCTTATCTAGAATATTTATATTAAATTCGGTAATTGCAGCTATCTTTTCTGGTATTAGTAGGCCTTCTATAACTACCCAAGCTTCTTTAATATTCTAAACTTTAATACTATTAATCTATAGGCTTTTAATAATACTACGGCTTATAAGAACTAGCTATTATACTTTACTAGCTTAAGAAATCTATATTTTGGCCATTTTATTATTCTTAATAAATTATAAAAGTATTATTAGTATAATAATTATAAATTATAAAATTAAAGGTTCTCGAGGTTACGAGAATTTCTTTTAAGTATATTTCAAGATAAAAAGTAAATTAGAATAGGCTTAGATTATATAAAGGTATTATATATATTCGAGTTTTTTCTTTCTTTCTAGCAAGAAAATAAAGCTAAAATAGTAGTATATATAATAGAGAAAATAGATATAATAATTAGATATATTTAAGGTAATATAGTTATAAATTAGAAATAATTATAAAAAGGAAAATATAAAATTAGACTTCTATTATAGAAAAGAATACGAATATATATATCTAAGGAAATATAATTAAGGAAATAATTAAGGCAAGTTAAACTAAATAGTAATAATAGAGAAATAAAAAAATAATATAATAGAAATATAAATATAGTAATAATATCTAAAGTATTAGAATATAAAAGAAAATAACGAAAATTTTATAATATAGATATATCCCGACTCTTTATTTATTTAAAGATATTTCTATTAACTCAAAAAATAGTATAAAAGAAAGGAAATAATATAGGAAATATATAAAAAAAATAAGATATATAAATATACTAAAAATATTAAGAAAATATAAAATAAGTATTAATAGAAAAGAAATTAGAATAATAGAATTAAGAAATAACTTAGAATAAGGTATTATTTCTTCTAAAACTAATTTATATTTCTTCCGAAAGCTAATTATATTTATTTAGTATTTATTAAAGTTAGTCTTATATAATATAAAACTATTTAGTTAGCTAGAATTTCAAAGTAATATTTATATTCACGAAAATAATATTAAAGATATTAGAGATTATAGAAAAAAGAACTATAAAATAGTATAAATTGAATTTATAATACTATTATTAAGTTTGAAATAATTAATACTAAAGTTAATATAGAATATAAAAAGATTAGGTATTCTAAATTAGTATTAAGAATATAGAAATTATTTAGATAATATTTAATAGCAAGAAATAGATTAATAGCAAGAATTAGTAAATTATATTAGCTTTTTAAAGAAATAATTAGTTTCTAGTAATAAAATAGTATTATAATTTAAGAAAGGATTCTATATAAGAAAAGTTCTCTTTATATAGAAACAGAAATATATAATATATTACGAAACCGGGCTCTGGGCTTGGAAAGCAGGTAATGTCACGGGTACGGCATTCTGGGCTTGGAAAGCAAGGTAGAAGGTCCCTTACGAAGACGATTCAAAGCTAAGGAAGGGAAAGCTAGAATACAGGAGGCTGTGGGCTTAAGTGCACCCCCAGTAAGCTAGCCCCTAAGGGGCCTAGCGTCCTAAATATCTCCATACGCATTCCCATGCTAGCTGTCAGGTGACTGTATCAGGTGACCAGAACGTGGAAACCAGAACTGTGACAGGTAAAGTGGCTCTTAATCCGAGGATTCTAAACTAAAGAGGGAAGCTCCTAAATACAGGAGCTTTAGTATTCTAAATACTAGCCAGCCGCATACGTCATCGCGATCACGTGACGCTAAATTTACTAGTAAAGTGGTAGAGCGTAATATAATATACTAATTAAGCCTTAGTATATGCTTTTAAAGCAGCTATAGTATTTGCCTTAAATATAGCTATAATTATATTAAAGAAAAAGTAGGTTTTCTAGTATAAGGTAAACTTTAAATAAATAGATCTAGTTTATCTAATATCTAAGAGATTCCCAGAATTATATATTATTAAATACTTTTAAAAATAACTATTAAGTTTAATAAGATTTCCTTTTCTCTTATAAGGCTTCTAGTTTAGTTATTTCGTCTATATAGGACTTCTAATTAGGAAGTTTATTTAGATATTATAAGTAAACTTGTAATAGTAATTCAAGTTAAAATCGAGATCTATAGATATTATAATTAAGCTTTAGACTAGTATAAGCTGCGAGAATAGCTAGCTAAAAAGATAAATAAAGCTTCTAAAAGATTTCTAATTTAGTAAGATATATATAAAAGGCTCTTTTCTTTCTTTTCTTCCTTTCCTATCTCTAAATATAATTACTATTTATTATTATAGTTCGGAATTAAGAGTTTATAAGATAACCTCTCGACTCTTTATTTATTTTTATACTAAAAGAAATACTTTATATTTAATTCTCAAGATCTAGTAATAAAATCTTATATTAAGAATACTATTTAGTAATAATAATTAGATAATAATAAGAAATAAATAATAATAAAGCTTGTCTAATTTCCAAAATAATAATCTAATAATAATATTCTTTAAAAGTTATAAATAATAGTTAGAAGGAAAAAACAAAAAATATATAAAGAATTAAAAGTAACTAGCTTTATTTCAGGTTAGGAAAAGCTTCTATTATTAAATACTTTCTTCTAGTTCTCTATAAAGAAAATATATTTTACTTTTTCTAATTCCGGTAACTTTAAAATATATATAATAATACTAGTAGCTTTCTTAATTTCCTAAATACTATTTTGCTTATAGTACTCTATAACTATTTCCTTTTCTAGTTCTATATTTATCTTAAAATATTTATTTATAGATATATATTTATTATTAATTTTATTTTTAGAAAAGTACTAGAATTTATTTCTTTTAATAAACTACTTAAGTTAATTTCCGGTATATATTTTTTGAAATATAATACTATTAAGTTCTTCTAGTATATAGTATTCTTTTAGTTAATCTATATATCTTACTTTATATAGGCCAAGCTAGTAATATAATAGCTTTATATTTCTTAACTTATTTTAATTTATTAATTTAATATTATATATAAGAACTAGATTCTTTTCAGAAATAGGCTTTAAATAAATCTAGTAAGTAATATTAAATTACTTCTTTCTTTTTTAGTATTTTCTATTTTTCTTTATTCTAGCTTCTTTAATATTTTTATCTCTTATTTATATTTGTTTTATATATATTTCTAGAAGTATTTCTTTATTATAGACTTTATTTTATCTAAATATTCTCTAAATTAGAAAGCATATTTCTATAAGTAATATAGCTTCTTTATTATAGACTATATAAAAAGAAGTAAATCTAGTTAGTTTATATATAGTAATTCGGTTAGTAAATAGAATATATAATAGTAAATTTATTTAAGGCTTTTTTTTATCTATTATAAGTATAATAAGTACTTAAATAATTAGTTAATATACTCTTTTAATTATACTATTTCCTTTAGAATTATAGGCCAAAATAATAATTCTATTAATTCCTAGCTTATTAAGTTCCTAAATTACTACTTCTTTAAATTCCGATCTGCTATTTACCTTAAGTTAGCTAAATAAACTATACCTATAAATAATTTCTTCCTAAATAAACTTAGTAATCTTTTTACTAGTTAGGTTCTTTAAAAGTCTAGCTTTAATTTATCCTAATAAATTATCTCTAGTAATAACTAAAAAGTTATATTCTTTATAATCTAGTAATTTAATTATATTAATTTTAAGGTAATAGAAAAGAAATATAGCTTTTATTAGATATAGAACTTCTTCTTATTTTCTTTTACTCTTATACTAATAGACCTTATAAGTATTAATAGACTTCTATATATAGTTATAGTAATCTTTCTAGTAATAGCGGCTAGCTACTAAATAAAAAGTACTCTTTCTTCCTATATATCTAATTTTATTATATAGCTCTTTAATAATAATTTCTCTTTACTCTTAATTATTAATAATAAGTCGAGATAAATATATTTTAGATATAATTCTCTAGAATAATTAATTTCTTATATTATAATTTAAAGCTTCTTTATTTAACTTTTAAAACTCGGCTTTAGATATTTCTTCTAGTTTAGAGAATATTATAAGATATTATATAATATTCTAGTATTATTTGAAATAGTTATTATTTAAGAAATCTAGTAAAATAGTTAGGTTATTATATAAAATATAGGAATTAGTATTATTATTTATTATTTTACTAGAGATTATATAAAAGGCTATAGTCTTTACTATATAACTTCCGGATTTTATTATTTTTTAATATTACTAATTTGCTTCTAGATATAGTAAGGCTTTAATTATTAATCTCTAGTAATTAGATACTATTATTTAAATATCTAGTAAAGGTCTTAGAAATCTAATTCCTTAAAATAATATTATATAACTAAACCGGAATTGCTTTCTTTAACTAAACTTTCCGTCTAATAAATACTATTCTAATAATATTAAGTTCTATTACTAACTATTTATTAATATCCTTATTATTTTCGGTATTACCTTCTTATTATAAATGCCTTAATAGTCTATTAGTAATAATATACTTAGTTTCTTTAATATACTTGACTTTAAAGTCAAATAATTAAATTTATACTAGCTAGTAAGTAACTAGAGCTTTAGGAAGATCTATAGCCGCTTTGCTTAGTTATATAACGAGTATATTAGCGTCTAATTTAAGAATAAAGTAAACTTTATATAGCCAGAATTATATTTTCTATAAATACTTTACTAGCCCTCGGTATTTTCTTTTAATAATATTATATTTCCGTTTAGTATTATTCTAGATTCCAGACTTATATTATATAACTCTCTTTTTTCCTTTATTATTATATTAACTAAAAGTTCCGCTCTAGCTATCTAGGCTAGTATCTATTATTAATATAATTATTCCCTAATTTTCTAATAGATTATAATATAACTTATAAAATATTAGAATAGTAATAAGCTTTTCTTAAAAAATTTATATAACTAATACTTATTTATTACCCTAGTTCTATATTATATCTTTCTTTATTAAATAATAAATAAGTTTAATAATAATTATAAAGCCTTTAATTCAAATATAGTAATAAATAATAATTCTAATAAATACCTTGCCTTTAGTTATACTATTATAATATTTCTATTTTAAGATCTTAGTAATTTCTGAGCTTAAAGGGCTTCTTTCAAGTACTTTATAAATAAAGCTAATAATAATTATATTATTATAATAGAACTGCGATTTTTCTTTAATACTAGCTCTAGCTTATTTAATTTTATTTAAGGTTATATCTAGATTTTAAAGATATTTAAATATAAAACGCTAAATTTCAGGTAAAATAAGCAACCTATTATAGTTTATATAAGGTTTCTTAACTCTAATATTATTAATAAATAATATAGCAATTTTAGGAAACAGATTCTCTAAAATAGTTATAATAATCTATATAAACTATATAACGGAATTAGTAGCTCCCTAAAGTAATATAGTTATTTTTAATAGCCCTAAAAGTATTATAAATATAATTAAATCTCTATTACAAGTATTTAGTATAAGTTAATTATATCCGGAAAAGAAATTAATTAGAGAAATATAAATATATCTAGTAAATTTCTTTAAGATCTTATTAGTAAATAGAAATAGATTAGTATCTTATAGGATTACTAAATTCATTTTTATAATAGTATTAATTAGTCTATAAGTTCTAGTAATCTTCTTTATAATCAAGAATTATAGATTTTAATAAGATCTATTATATTTCTTAAGAACTTTATAATCTAGATATTTTAATAGTATTTTTACTATTACTAGTACTAGAGCTTTGGGATATAAGAAATTCTTCTTTTACTAGGCCTTATACTTAATAGTCTTAATTAGAATAGATAAGCTAATATTCTTATAAACTTTTCCTATTTCTTTCTAATTAAATATAATTATATCTTTTTAATTAATTATTAATTCTCGGAATATAACTAGTTTCTCTTTCTAGATCTAGTTACTAATATCTAATTATTTAAGGCATTCTAAAATAAGTTATAAATCTTTTAGAATAGCTAATATCCTTAGTAAAAGATAGTTCTTATATTTCCTAGTATATTCTTATAAATATTCTCTAGCTTTAAATCTCTTAAACTAGTCCGGATATTTACTAGAGCCTTTTCTAGTTCTATTATTAGTATTTATTAATTAAATCTTCTTATTCTTTATTTTATATATTTCCGTAACTAGAAATAGACTATAGTTATTATCTTTTTCTTTAAGAACTATAACTATTTTCTTTAGTATTTTTTTTATCTAATTTCCGGAATTTATAACTTTTTTATTTAGCTTCTTTCTAGTTAAATATAGAGAATATCTTTTTATCTAATATTTTAATATATCTTTCTTAAGCTCCTATATATTCCAGAATTCTTTCTAGTCTTAGGTTTTATATTTCTTAGCTTTAGAAATATATTTCTTTATTATTAGAAGATATTACTTTATCTTTTTTTTCGAAATATCTTTACTTAATATTCTTTTTACTTTCTTTTCTATTAATTTCGGAACTACTTTTAATAATACTCTAATTAGAGCCTTTTTTGCTTTAGTTTCTTTAAAAATATTATTAATTTCCTAAACTTCTAAACCTAAAATAAAAGAATCTAAAAGAAATTCTAGTATCTTTCTATTTCCTCTAATATTACTACTAGTTATAATACTAGGCTCTATTTTTCCTTTTTATCTTTAGTTTCCTATTCTATATTACTTAATTCCTTAATTCTAGAAGCTTAATATTCTTAAATTATTACTTTTTTCTATTTTCCGGTATTTTTTAAAAGTAAAATAATTATAATAGTATAGGTATTCTGGTTATTTTTAGGGTTAATAAATCTTTTATTCTATAAATTATTACTTCTATATATAATTTTTATTTTTATTTTTACTAAAAATAATTAATTAAGCAGAATTTTTAGAGCCTTTTTAACTAGAAAAAATATATCTTTATATTCTATTCTATTTATAATCTTAGCTCTAAGCTTTACTATTTCTGCAAATCCAAATTTAGTTCTAGTAATAGTAAATATTTAATAATCTATAATATTATATATTACTTTACTAATACTTCTAAAAATCTTTTCGGGAAAAATATTAACTTTAGCTCTAGTATTAATTATTTCTTTATATTTAATACTTTTTTAAGGTTCTCGAAGTATAAATTAGAGATATAGAGATTATATAATATATTTATAAGCTAGTAATATCCGAATATTAATACTATTACTTTTAAATTAAATAATTCTATTAGTATTAAATACCTGAACTAGTATTTCTAATTCCTTAAATATTCTATTTATTATATAAGCTATAGCTACTAGCTCTATAGATTTTCTAGTATATCTAACTATATTTAATATAATAGTATTTCCTATTTATAAAATAATAAGATAGGAAATATTATCTTTAATTTATTAGTTCTAAAGTATAATAACTAGATCTAGTATTTTTATTTCTTTCTAAGTCTTTAGAAGTGAAATATTTACTTTTTTAGTAGCTTTATTAGAATATTATTAATTTTAGAAATCCTATATTTATTATAATTAAAAATATACTAGATTTCTAATTTGTTTTATTTATCTCTGGAAATATTAATATCTATATTCTTAGCTAGGCTATTCCTTTATTTATTACTTCTTAGAGTAGTATTCTTCTGGCCTTTTATATAAGATAGCTTTTCTTTTATTCTAGCTTATCTTTAGAAAACCTTTTTAGCTATTTCTATTTCTTTTCTCTTTTTTCTTAATAAGAAACCTATTATAATATTAATAGAAATACTATTTATAGCTAAATCTTAATACTATTTATTAATTCCAGAACCTAAAATATTAGTAATTCTAATATAATTTCCTTTAAAGTAAAGCGGCTATTTAGATTCCCTAGATATAACTTACTTGCTTTTATATATAAATCCCGGTTAGCTAGTTTCCTTTTTTCTTTCTTGCTTAGTAAACTAGATATTTCCTATTAATCTCTAGATATTCTTAGATCAAGTATTTAAATTATAGTTAAATTCTTTTCCTTGAATTTAGAAAATAATTTAGTTAAATTACTAGTACTTACTAGTAAGAAAAAAGAAAATACTTTTTTATCTAGGCTTAAATAGCTCTTTATACTATTTTTTATTAAATTAGTAAGTATATCTATAATTTATAAGTTCTTTTATTAGTAAGTAATAGAATTAAGAGATATAAATATATTCTGAATTAATATTATTATTCTTATTTCTATTATAGTACTTATAGTAAATTTATTTTCTCGGTTCTAAGTTTATATTATAAGCTATATTAACTTAAATAATATTTTCTAATTATACTTAAGACTAACTTTCTCTAGAATATAGTTATCTAGATTCTTTACTTATTCTAGCTTAATTACTATATTTATTATAATATTCTCTATAATCTTTATTATAACTTCTAGTATATTTTTCCTAAAAACCCGAATTATACTTACTAGGCTATTAATACTATTATACTAGCTATATCTACTATAATTAACTAGGCTATATAAGTAGGCTATAAATATTTTCCCGAATTATAATAGTAGCTATATTAAGTTATTTCTATAGGTTCTTTTAAGTTATAGTAATAATAGATAACTTTTCTAGGCTTTTTACTAACTAGTTAGTATTATTTTCCTTAGGTTTACTACTTTTAGTAAATTTCGCATAATTAGCTATAAGCTAGATTCTTTTTTTACTTATATCTATAATAGCTTTAGGAAATATAATAGAAAGAACTAGTAAAGAATAATTATTTTCTGGTTTAGGAATTATATTATAGATTACTATATTTAAATATTCTTATCTAAATCTAAATATATCTAGATTATTAGTAATATTAAAATAGTATTTCTTTTTTTTATATTAATAAGATATTACTACCTTCTTATATATCTTACTATATTTATAGGTAAAAATATCTATAGGCTTAAAGTTTATATTCTTAAAAATATAATCTTTTATTAGAATAAATAATTCCTTTATAAATTCTTAGTACTAAATAATTTTTTTTTTTTTCTCTTTAATAATTTCTTTAATACTTTATTAAATATATTAATATAAGACTTGGAAAAAATTCCTTTATTCTAGGCTTATATAATAATCTAATTAAGAAAGTCGCAGCTAATTTTAAATATTTCCTAATTATATTCTCGGAATTCCTTTAGTAAGGCCTTAAAGAACTTAGTCTTCTAATAATCTCCTGAATTATTAGTATAGTATTCTGGTATAGCCTTAATTTAATTCTTATAAATAGAAGAGATATAATAAATAATTCTCTTTCTTTTAGTATTATTAGAAATATAATAGTTCTTATATATATTTATATATTATTTCAAGAATATAGAAATATTACTTCCCTAAAACTATAGTATTCTAAGAGTTTCTATAAGTAGTAGATTCAAATCCGGTACTAGTATATACTTATTTTTAGCTATATTAATCTTAATAATTTCTTCTATAATTAATTATAAAGTTTCTATACCTAAAACTTCTATTAATAAGATTTCTAAAAAGCTAACTTCTTATTTAAATATATCGTTTAATTTAGGAACCGGAATTAGAGAGAAACCGGTTAATAATAATAAATATAATTAAGGTTTGAATTTTAGTATTAGTAATAATAAAGTAGTAGCTTTTCTAGTCTTATTTCTATTATTTATATTTTCTTTCCTATTTCTTTAGCTTAATACCTATAGTATTTTCCTTTAATTTCACTAAACTAGATATATCTAATAATATTATTAAAGGTAATAATAAAAATAATAAAAATAATTTTATTAATTTTTCTAACTTTTCTAAATTCTCTTTTATTTCTTTACTTAATATCTATTTCTTTTTCTAGAAGCTTTTCTAGTTTATTTATATAATTTCTTATTTCTAATTTTTTTTTAATTCTTATTTCTAATTTCTATTTACTATTTTACTTAAAATTAAGAATATTTTCTCTTTTAGATATCTTTTCTAAACTTAGAAATAAGCTTTTTTACTAAAACTAATACTATCTCTATTCCGGTCTTTATTATAACTAAAAATAAGATATAAATTAATAGTATAACTTTATTTCCGAATACTAAAGTCTATTTCTAATTAAGGTCTAACTTATATTATCTTAATATAATCTTTCTTATTTTATTTCCTCTATTTCTTTTTCTTTTATAATTAGCCTTTATTTCTATTACTTCTATATACTATACTAGTAATTATATCTTGCAGCTAACTTATATTCAAGTTACTAAATATATTAGAAATTAATATAAGATACTAAGATTAATACTTATATATCTTTAATATTTTGGCCTTAGGCTTAAAATATTATAATAGCTCTTTTCTTCCCTAATTTACTAAGCTAATAATTCGCCTTATAGATATTTCTTAGAACTTTATAAAAGTATTACTTTAATTATAAAGTTTCTATTCTCCCTATATTACTTACTATAAAATATATAAGAAAGAAACTATAATAAGACAAAAACTTATATAAAGTATACTAGAATATAAAATATAACTTAATAGTAAAATAATAAATTAAAAATATAAATAGTAAAATATAAATAGTATATAATATATAAAAGCTTAATTAATTAAATACTTATAAGAGATTATTCTCTAAGTCTATAGAAAAACTAGCTTTCTTATATAATTTCCGCAAGTTATATATAAAAGACTATAGCCTTTACTATATAACCTAAACCTTAAAACCGCCAAAATAATATAATTTTTAACGAGTATAGCCTGCTATACTATACTAAGAAAGCTAATAAAAATATAAATAAGCCAAGCTCAGAAAGCACTCCTTATATAAAGCTTATTTCTAAGACTCTAGTAATAGATAAGTCTATTATTTCAAAGCCCGGATTCTTAGATCTTAAGTACTATAACTATAATAGATTTGGTTATATATCTAGAAACTATTTAGAGCTTAAAATAAAATATATAAAGCAAGTCTTAGTAATTAAGCTAGTAGTATTTACTATAAGTAAGCTATCTAAAAATATAGAGTAGGGAAATAAGAACCCCTAAAAGAAATTTCCTTTTTAGGGCTATATTATATAAATATAGTAGAAATTAATTTAAGCTAGCTATTAGGAAATAAAGTATTTATATTTCTTTATATAATTAGTAATAATAAATTAGGTATTAAGACTTCTTCTTTTATTAATACTAGAATAAATAAATATATTTTTATTAATTTCAAGTTTATAATAATAATTAAATAATTTCTAAATATTAAGCCTACTTAATTAGTATTATCCTATAATATAAGAGAGTTTAATAATAAGTAAGCCATATCTATTACTTATTATATTAAGCTTATACTCTTAATTAATAGACGGAAAATTCTAGTATTTATACTAGTTATAGGGCTAGGTAAGTATAATATAATTCTGTAATAATAATAGTTTATAAGTACTAGTATTCTAATTAATTATAAGAATAGAAGATTAATCTAGCTAGATAATTAGCCTAGAAAGAAGAATTAGAATAAGGTCCTAACTATTATATATAAGAACTTAGAACCTGGAAAAAGTAACTAGTACTAAGAAAATATAAATAGAAGAAATAAAGCTATAGCTATAGATAAGTTCTAGAGACCTTAGCTTATAAAGAGAAAACCCTCTTATTCTTTTCCTAAACCAGGCTTAGAAAGC
Source organism: Hyaloscypha bicolor E (assembly GCF_002865645.1). NCBI lineage: Eukaryota > Fungi > Ascomycota > Leotiomycetes > Helotiales > Hyaloscyphaceae > Hyaloscypha > Hyaloscypha bicolor. Next base: position 376,282 of record NW_020194644.1, read on the forward strand.
TATATATAGTAAAAGAATTAAGCTTAATACTATAGAGAAATATAAATAGTTTTAGGAAATATAAAAGTTTCTTCTAAGCCAGAAATAGAAATATTAAAATTATACTATTTAAAGAAAAGCTATAAGATCTAGTTAAAGCCTATAATTAATATTATAAGTATCTTATTAGCTACTTTTTAGATAAATCTATAAAAGAAAAAGAACCTTTTCTTTATAATATTATTTTTCGAGATTAATAAAAAGCTAGAATTATAATAAGAAGACAAGTTTATTCCGGGCAAGTAATAGCTAGAAGAAGTAGAGCTATAGTAACTAGTAAGAGTCTTACTAGAGGAATTTAAGGATTTTATAGATATTTTCTTAAAGAAAGTATTAAATATCTTACTTCTATATTAATTATATAATTATAAGATTTAGATTAATAATCCCAAAGGCCCAGAGAGCCTAGGATATTTCCTGTTCTATTTATAATTAACTTATAAGCTATAGGAGATTAAGTGTTTCCTTAAAGAGAACCTCTAATAGAGCTTTATTAAGCCAAGCTAGTTCTCTTTTATATCCCTAATTCTCTTTATAAAAAAGGCTAATAAAGCTCTCTAATTCTATATTAACTATTATAAGCTAAATAACTTAATATAAAAGAACTATTATTTTCTTCTCTTTATTTATAAAACTCTTATATAGCTAGCTTAAGCCAAGGTTTATATAAAACTAGATATTTGGCAAGTATTTTATTAGATTTAAATAGACCTAGAATTAGAAGAACTCACGATATTTCATATAAGATATAGGGCCTATAAGTATAAGGTTCTTTAAAAAGGCCTAACTAATAGCCTTATTATATATTAGAAATATATAAATAATATTCTTTTTAATTATTTTAATATTTTTTATATAGCTTACTTAAATAATATCCTAATTTACTCGAATAATTCCCTAAAGTATAAAGACTATATATAAAAGATTTTTTAGTAATTATAGGATACTAGCCTCTAAGTAAATATTAAGAAATTAGAGTTTAAGATTACTTATATAAAGTATTTAGGCTTTATTATCTTTACTAGAGATATTAAAGTAAATCTAGATAAGATAGTAGTTATTAAGAACTAGTAATTACTAAAGATAATTAAAGAAATATAAGGCTTTCTGGGTTTTTATAACTTTTATTAGTATTTTATTATAAAATATAGCTATATAATAAAGCCTCTAATAGCTCTAATATATAAGAGAGTTCCGTTTAAGTAAATAAATTAGTACTAAGAAGGTTTTACTAAGCTAAAGTAAGCTATATTCTTAGTACTAATTCTATATTACTATAATCCGAACCTCTCTATTATAATTAAAACAGATATATTAAATAAAGTTATAGCCGGTATTCTCTTATAATAAAACCCCTAGATAAGACTCTAATACCCGGTAATATTCTTCTTTAAAACTATATAATTAGTAGAGCTAAACTATAATATTTATAATAAAGAAATACTTACTATTATTCTTTCTTTAACTAAATAGTAAGCAGAGCTAGAAGGCTTATAAAAGGTACTCTTTATAATTTACTTAGATTACTGAGCCCTCAAGTACTTTATAACTATAAAGAAGCTCTTAGTAAAATAAGCTTACTAAATAAAGTATTTTTCCTATTACTATTTCAAGCTTATATATTAGGTAAATGAGTTAAATAAATAAATAGATGCTCTAAATAGGAAATATAAGAATATAACTATCTAGAATAAAGTAATAATAGCTTACTAAACCTAAATTCTCCTCTTATAATAAAAGATTAATAATAATATTATACGGGATCTCTAGTTAGTTCTAATTAAGGCTTTTATAAGCCCGGCTTAGAAAGAAACCTAGTATAATAGTATCTAGCTAGTAAATAAGCTATTAAGTAAGAACCGAGAATTACTAGAGCTAGAAAAGCTATAGAATAAAGTAAGAAATAAAAGAAAAGGCACTTGGATATTATAAGATAGTCTTTTCTTATAATATAGTAAACTATTTATATCTAATAATATAATAATACCCGAGATACCCTTATATATTACTTTTATTTAGGAGATATATATATAGCCCCTAATAGAGTACCTAGAATAAGCCAAGCTTTAATAGCTTCTTTAGGCTCGCTATTACTAGCCAGGCCAAGATATAGATATTAATTAGTATAGAAATAATTATTATATCTACTAATAATCCTATATCCCTAGAAATAAAAAGCTAGAGCTCTTGTATTTATTACTAGTCTCTAATTACTTCTAGTAATATATATTAGTAAATTTCAAGAAGTATCTAGAAAATAGAAATAAATATAATATAATAGTAATTTTTATTAATTATCTAGGTAAGTATTCTATTATAATTTCTATTCGAGATATAGTAATAGCTAAAGAGTTAGTATCTCTATTTCTTACTTATATAATTTGCCAAGTTAGTATCCCGGAAACTATAGTATCTAATTAAGGCCTCTAGTTTATATTGGATTTCTAGAGCAAGTTTTATAAGTATATTAGTATAAAGCTCAAGTTATTAATTACTAATTATCCCTAAACTAATAGCTAGATAAAGATTATTAACTAGTACTTTAACTAATAGCTATATTCCTATATAAATTATTACTAGGATAATTAGAACAAATAGGTAATAATAATTAACGAGCCTAATCGCATAAGTCTGTGTTTTTCAGGCTAGTTTAGCGAGAGCACCTCCTAAATTCAATCCCACTAATATGCCTATTACCCCTCCCCACCACTTGTATTTAACCACGCTCCAGGCTTAAAATTGCTACGAAATACAAGGAGGCGATATGGGAGCTTTATAGCTTTAGAGAGAAATCAACTGCAGGCTAATAGAGCGCTATAAGCTCGGTAAAACTACGATTTATCGTGTTTTGAGCATAATGCTCCCCTGCCACGGTCGCTAAGATGAAAGCAATAGTGCTAGAGGGATAGGATAGAATACTATAAGATTGGATAAATAAGTTGATTTTAAAGCAGGAATATTGGGTTTCAGGTGCTAATGGAGCGTCACGGGTGGTCAACTTCTAATTAAATATAATATGGTCGTGAATTGATTGATGTGAAGTGTGCCTGATAGCCTGGAAAACACAGACTTACGCGATTAGGCTCGTAACTACTAGTAGGTAGTTCTAGTTTATGAAACTATAGGCCAATTCCTGTTTCTTATAAAGAAAGGCTATAAACTGCAAATATTATTTAATTAGGAAACCCAAATATAATTAGGTATCCTAAAGAAAGAACTAAATAAATAGGAAATAAAGGCCCTAGTAATATAGCTTTATAAATTATAGTAAAAAATATAGGAGAATATAATATAAGTATAAGAATATTATATTATTTAAGCTAATAAGTACTACTAACTAGTAGACTTTAGAATAGGAAATAAGATATAAATTACTACTAAGTACTAGAAAAATAATTATCCGAGCTATAAGCTAGCTTACTAAATAGAAGGGCTATATAAAATCCCGAAATAAGTAGAATATTTCTTTAGGCTTAAGCTTTCGGAATTAATAAGAATATATCCGGTATTTTATATAGAGAAACGATATAAAAATCTAGGTAACTCCCTTTTCGGATAAGCAAATCCGGAGCCTTTATTACTAGAATTATAAGACAGGGAAACGGAATACGAAGTCTAAGAAGTACTAGTAATAAAGCTATTTTATAAGAAGCTAAAGTACCGAGTCTAGTAAAAAGAATAAGATCTAGATCCGGAATAATATCTTACTTTCTTATTAAGTAATAGCGCTCCAGCTCTTTAAAGCTTCTATAATAAGAACCCCGAATAGCTAGAACCGCTATAGAATCTCTCCTATTAGTTAAACTATACCAAGAATAATATATTACCGGAACCGTATAATATAAACAGAAATCCTTTAAAGTTATATATAAAAGGCCCTGGCCTTTAATATATAACCTGTAACTTGGAAATTTAAATAGAGACTTTTAAAGCTTAGAGATAAGCTTACTTTAAGGGGGAAGGTAATATTACGGTTATTATAATATATAGTACTAGTAGGGATTAGACTAGAGCTAGCGAGGTATCTGGTATCTAAGAGAGATATCTAATATCTAAGCAAGGCATCTATAATTACCTGATTATTATACGTGACCCCGAGCTTAAGCTAGTATATGGGCCCGTATATAGCTTGCAATTATTTAGATCCGAGGCTCTTTTGAGATCCTCTTCTCTCTTTAGCTTTGAATTATTGAAATAGAGATAGTCTAATTATGCCTTCCAGGCCCTAGATCTTATACTTATAACAAAAAAAATAATTCAAGTAATTTTACTAATCTGGGAATTTGAGCTATAATAGAATAGTTAGTAATTAATAGGTTACTCTATAGTCTGGGCTATAACTTTTTCCTTAATAATCTCGGTTATATTAATTATTATAGTTACTCTAAGTCCGGAAATAGAATAGAAGCTAGAAGAGATACCTGAAATAATATAATTATACTAGGTCTCTAGTTATTTAATAGTTTTTATCTAGAAGATCCGGATAATAATTTTAATATTTTTCTGGGAATTAAATAGGTCTCTAGTTAAGAAATTAGATAGTATAATAGCCTATCTAGTCCGGGTTAGTAAGATTAATAGAACTAAAGCTAAAGTAATACCTATAACTTTAGTAATAAGTTTCTAATAAAGTATAAATAGCTCTGGTCTATTAAGTAAAGCTTAGGGCTTTACTAAGATTAGAAGATAATAATTTTTCTTTTTTTTCTAGTTCCTGCTACTATTAGCTAAAGTAAAATAAAAGAAGCTAAGGGAGACACCTCCGGAATTTAATATAAATTAATTTCCAGAAAAGGAAATAGATTCTAATTTAGTAAACTAAGGCTTAGTCCCTAAGTTTTTCGGGGTTTTTATAATATTTGCCTAACTAATGAATTTTACTAAATTAGTTATAGGTATACTAGAGTTTAGTAAGCTTTTAATATAAATGGAAATATAAATATTAGATTTAATAAAAAGAGAGTTTATAAGATATTAGATAATTTTATTATATATATCTTATATAAACCTGTACTTATCGGGCTTATTATAGGCAGATATAAACTAGTTTACTATTACTATAAAGTTATATATTATAGTTTGCTAGATACGAGCTTTATATTCGAGTACTTTAAACTAGCTAGAGATAGCCTTAGAAGCAGTATTATAGGTATATATACTGCTACCTAAATCGAGACAAGAAGGGGAATTAATATTAAGCTTCTTCTGTCTCTTTAAAGTATAATTGAGATTAGTAGATAAGGAGGGATCTTGCAGGCATATAAAGTCTGCGGTTTGAGGGGCGAATTATAACGAATTCGCCCGGATAGAAATAGAAGACGATATTACTACCTAAAATAATATATAGAGTACTAGGAAAGATAGAATAAGGCCTTAGAAATCGATTAGGGAAGTTTTTATATGCCCTTAGGGCATGAAATAAAAGTTATCGAGCAAATAGTGGGTTTGGGAAAAATGTTATAGGTATTACATGGTGAGAAAATTCTTGACGATAACAAGGAAGGTAGATTTATTAATAACGGTATTCCTTTGTGTCATTACCAGGTCGGACACTGTCTATACCGCGTGTATAGACTCAAGGAGGCCAAATCCCAACTCGAGATTGCCCTTGAATGTCCTCACCAGTTCTCTGAGAAGTTCCGGGCTCGCCTCCTCTTAGGACAGAGTAATTATCAGCTATCCTTATTTGGGGAATCCAGAGCCGACTTTCAGTCTCTTCTTAAAGAAGGGCACAAAGATTCTGAGTCTGTTTTTCTCTGTCGGTTTTGGCTTGGGAAAACTCACTTTGAATTAAAAAATTGGGATAATGCTAGCACTCATCTCCTGATTGCTCACGAGTCTGGCAAAAAAGGATAGTCGAATGTTTTAGACTCCCAATACTTCCTTGCACGAGCTCAGTTCGAGGCTGCGCATTATACGGCAGCTTTGGGCCATTTTAAATCAATTTGCGACAAACAAAAGGACAACGTGTCAAGTATGATTTCGGATAGCCACTACTATCTCGGTCTTACCTTGTTTGAGCTAGGTCAATTCAAACTGTCGAGAGAGACATTGCTCGTTGCCCGGGCGAGACAAGAGAAGCGGAAATGTTCGAAAATGCTTGAACTTATATTAATAAGGTATTAACTTGTATGCTGCGATGTAAAGCTGGGTATTTTCACTATAGTACAATCTGAATTTGAGGGTGTTCTCCTTTTCTTTGAAAGCAGGTCTGCAAGCGGGGACCAGACTATTATGCATATATAGTACGAACTTGCCTTCATTGCGTATCGGCATAGGAACTGGAAACGGGCGTTGGAATTTTTCCAGGAGGCCCTGCTCAATCACGAAATAGTCCATGTCAACAGCAGCCTAGACGTATTGCAGTGCCAGTAATACTTGGCGGCAACCCTTCGCCAGGGTAGTCAATAGTCCAGACTATAGTCTCAGACCATAGTCTATAGATTTTTTCTCGGACCACAGTCTAATTTCAATAGACTAAACTAAGGCTATTCCCAACTAGACTAGACTATACTAAATTAACCAGACCGCAGTCTAGACCGCAGTTTATTTAGTCTGCACGTGATTCATACCCATTTTTTTTATTTTCTCCCCGAATACCTCTTCTAAATACTTAAACTCCTTATCCTATCTCTTAGCTTATACTATAACTTCAGATACTTAAATACCTTAATAATATCTATACTAAGCTTATTCCAAAGGCCTATAATTAGTATCTTAGTACTTGAGAATAATTATTTAGGGTTAGCTAATATAGCAGAAATTAAAAGTATATCTAATACTAGCTTACTTAAATTAGAATAATTAACCTATTAAGTTATTTCTATTTACTAAGTTCTTAGATTAATATTATAAGTATACTTAGTAATATAGTACCTCTAATATTCGTTCTTAATACTAGGAACTAGTTAGTAATATTATTTCCAAGTAATAAAGGCATTCTTTTAAGAAGCTCCGGAAGTAGCTAGAATTAATAAAGTTATAGAAAAGCTTAGAATAATTAGCTTATATTCTTTCTAAAAGCTTTCTATTATATTTCTTGCCTTTTTATACTATTTCTTTTTCTAGTTATTCTTAATATATTTCTACTTTATATTTGAATTAAAAATAATTATAGTAATATAAGCTAGGCTCTTATCTATTATATTATAATATTTCTCTATTTTTGCCTATCTAAAATTAAATATTAAAGCCATTATTTTATTATATTTATAAGCTTTTTTAGCCTACTCAAATTACTTAAGAATAAAGTTTATAGCTAGTAGGATATTATCTAGAATTAAAATAGAGAATTCTAGAACAAGAATAGTTTATATAAGCTAATTAAGGAATTTATAAATATTGCGAAATATAGTTTAATTAGAATCTAATAGCTTATTCTTTCTAACTATCTCAGATTTATAATACTTTATATATACCTAAATAGCTTTATAAATTAAGGAAATAATAGCCTTCTAAATTATTCTTATTATAGAATTTTACTATATCTTATTATTTTATATAGGGCAATTTTACTTATTTAAAATTATAAATTCCTATATCCTCTAAATATTACTTTAAATATTAATAATAATATTATAAAGCTTACTAATAAAGCTAAAAAAAAATTTATTCCTTGATTTTTTTTAAAGTTTCCTTTAGCTTTATAGTCTAAATCTCTTTATTTTCTTTTAAATTTTTCTTATCTATAATATATATAAATAAATTAATTACTAGATTAATTATATAGCCTTAGTATTAAAGTCTTTATATAATAGGGTTATATAAAATATTATATTTATAAAGTAATTTTACTTAAGTTAGTTAATATCTACTAAATTCATATAGAAATCGCTTACTAATTAAGAGTATTTATATTATTACTTATATTATTTATAATAATATAATTAAGCTTCTAAATAATTTACTAGTTACTAATTATATTTATAAGAACTAGAGCTAGGTTCTTTTCCTTATAATTACTTTTAATCTTCTTTATAGCTAGTATAATATACTTTAAAGCCCCTAAACTCGAGATATAATAGGTAATAATACTAAGAATTGGCTTATTATTTAAGGAAATTTATATATTAAATAATAAGTATATCTTTATCTTAGTATTTTTAAGCTAAAGCTTTATTTTATTCTTTTTAATTTGAAATTAATAAAGGACCTAAGTATAAACTATATTATAAGATATAAGAAGCTAGTAATTAATATTTTTATTTAAGTAAGAAAAGAAGGCTCGGAATTCGGGATATTTAACTAGTTAGAGAGGTATATTATAAGCTAATATAAACTTAATATAAAGAACCTTAATTATATCTCTATCTAAAGAAAGGCTTCTACTATCTAAGCTATTTAGTTTCTGATATTTCTAGGAATTCTCCTATACTAATTCTATAGCTTTTATAATATTAAGTTAAATATTCTTAGCCCTAGCTTCTGTTATTAAATCTTTTATAATATTATAAATCTTTAAGTAATTAGATATTATATCTATTTCTTTACTAGTTTTATAATTAGCTATATAGAATTAATAGTACTATTTCTTCTTTCTATTAGTATTTAGAAATATATATTATATATTTATTCTATTTCTTATTTATTTATAAACCCATAAATTCCTCTAATTCTTCTTGTTTTACTTCTTTAGAAAGGGAATAAATATATTAAAGAAACCGGAAAAAGTAGCAGAATTTAATATATCTTGGGAAAAGAGATCTATTTTATTATGAGAAATATTAGAAGTATTAGAAATATTAGAAAATATAGGTTTCCTAAAAGAAAGCTATACTTAATACTTGGGAGGAATATTTTGGGTTAAATTCGATTATAGATATAAAGAGAATAATAGGTTTTTATATATAAAAAGAGCTTATAGGCATTCCAATTTCGCTTAATCTTTTATATATAGTCTTAGTAAATTATTAATAGAACTTGCTCTTTAGTATTCTATAATAAAATTATAACTATCTAATAGAAGATTAGGTAATTTAATTCATTTTAAAGCCCTAAATCTAGGATACTATATTAATTAAATATTATTCTAATAAGTTAATAATTAAGTATTTTAATAAATAAGATACTAAGGGTAGTTCTCTAATAAATTAAGCGAGCTGCCCCCCTTAGACTGAGTTCAAACTGCGGTCCGGACCGCAGTCCGGGGTCCCGAACCACAGTCCGGATTAAGTAAACTAGACTAGACTATGGCCCCCTAAGACTACACTAGTCCAGTCAAACTGCGGTCCGACTGGACTAACATTAGACTATTGCCTACACTGCGGCCTTCGCGAGCTACAGAGATATGATGAAGCTTTGCAGCTCTACCAACAGGTTCTTGAGAAACGCAAAGAAACTTTACAGGCTCCACACCAGACAGTTGTCGATGTGCAAATAGGATTATGCGAAACTGGCTTATAATCAATTAGACTTCCATCTGGCAACGGAGCACTATTCAAAGGCGCTTGCACAGCTAGAGTCTTCAGACCAGGCTCAGAAAGCGGTGCACCACCCCCTTGCTTCTTCTTATGCCACTCTTGCTCTAGCCCTATCAAAACTTGGGCAGGCCGATGAAGCCAAGCAGCAGGCTGTGAAAGCTCTAGAGCGTGATCGTTCTGAGGGGCGCCAGGATTGTCAAGGACTCGGTGGCTTTGTGGGAGCCTTCGGTGAACTCCTGCTTCAAGAGGCGACGACGAGTTGCCAGCAGCTGCCATCTTCCGCGGACGAGAAGTCAACGACTCCGGCCTAGCAGCATTCATGCATAAACGACCAATCGCAGCAGCGACCAGTAGTTGACTAAAGACCTTCACCGGCAGGAACGCAACCACAGACACCTGAGCAGCAAGAAAATGGCGAATTACCGGTGCCTGAAACCAGGAAGGCGTCATCCCCGGTGCCACCAGGTGCCAAAAACCACCCCCTCCGCCTAAGCGTAAGCCTGCACACCTACAGCAGAAATTCACTGGCTCGAATGGTCCGAAGCTGCAAGCAGATGGGACAGCTTTCGGCTTGCATGACTAAATCTATTATGAATAGAATGGCATATTAGTTACCAATTCGCAGTGCCTGTGCCTTGAAGTGTTCTCGCCGTTCTCTGTGATGCTGCCGCACTTTAACTAACGGTGATAAGGCTATTTTCTCGGATAGACTGTCCGCGGAGAGCAATTTATTTGATAATATAATGCATTCCCCGATGAAACAAAACCAACTTGGGTTTACATGCAAGAAGCAGTTGCTACACAACAATTGTGAGGATAATATCTCTGATTCGGGTATCTCCACCCAATATTGGGCATGGGTAAACTGAGTATCAAATCCATGGCACAGAAGGGAAACTTGGAGAATGGAAAGAGCATCCGTGCTGGCGCTACCATCCTTTACAGCTCGTATGGAATGTGCAATATTATCAGCGCAACCGCTCCAGAGAAAGGTTAGAGTAAGGGTCTAAAAAGCTATTATAGAAATTAAGGAGATTTATTTAGATTGGTTTTAATATACTTTAGATACTAAGCTCAAGGCATTTGAGAATTATTTATTATTTTAGGTTATATTTTATTAAAGACTATTCGCTCTAATAGTTCTCTTCCAAGACTTTTATAATAGTAGCTAATAAGGGGCATAAGAGGTGTTTTTAGTTCATGGTTTAATTGCATAATAAGAGGCCTGAACCGGTCACCTCCAAACCAAAAGAGTAGGGGGACGCGTTTGTGCCCGCGATCCTCCGAACCTCAGCCGAAGGGTTTTATTGCGTAGTGGAGGGCAAGAATCGGTCCCCTTGAATCCAAGTGGTGAAAAGTCAGATATAGACCCTTCAATTATAAAAATAGGCCGAGCTCGTAGGGTCTTTTCTGTACACTCTTCTTCAATCTCACCAAAGGGGCCAGCTCTTCACCATCCAACGGTGTATCTGCCGCCAAAGCTAAAAGGAAAACGGCTGGATATTCGGAATCAATGATGTTCATGATTTGGGGGAGCGGCGAAAATGCAAATGAGTGCAATAGAGGAGAAGGGGAGTGTAATTTGGCGTTGGCCTGCCATTGGAGCTTTCAACGAGGGCTCGAGCCTTGATGTAATTCCCGGCTCTCGTTTACAAGGAATTTAGCGAACAAGCTCCTGGTCAAAAAGTGCCTTAATTTCGAGTAGGAATTATCGTCACGGCCCTTCGCAATTGATACTAGAGACTCTCTACTACTGCTAACAAAAAACTGAGGAGGATCAAAATACAGCTAAAATCTCAGCTCGGTTGTCTGAAATGTTGGTGGGATCAGAGGCTGCTTTTGTTTGGAAATTAGGGGACTGGGCGCCATTGGGGGGGGGGGGGGGGGGTCACTCGAAAGTGACTGGTTGTTCAGGGAAAGTTACCAGGACGGTTGATGGTATCAACCAGCGATTTCACATCAGCTGTCAAACGAGGATCAGGTGACACAAGGAAGAGAATCAAAATTATCTATATCCATCATCACCTCACCGTAGCTGCGCCAAATGCACCAACCGTCGCGGGGGTAAGCACTCAGGGGGCACTCATAATGCGGCTGACATCAATGCTGCCCCTCGACGAGCCGTGGCTGACCATTTCACAAATTGGACTCCCAACCTTCAAAAGTAATCTACTTCGCCAGGTAGCGACAATGAAACTAACACGATCGTACTGCAAAGCGAAACGGGGAAGAGGACGTGTGCCGATTCAATCGTGCAATCGTCATGAGCATGGGCAACGACATTGAAAAGGTTTGGGCCAAAGCCCACTGTGAAATCGAATCCTTTCCCGACCTCAAAGAGCAATAATACTGACCAAGGAAAATATAAGTGTGTATAGCAAAAGAAATCCCCCGTCCAATTTGAAGGCAATCCGATATCGAACCTCCCCTTCAGCTTCATATATGGCGGTACCAGAATGACAGGAGGGTCGATATCGGACGGTGATGAAGGTATCTTACGTTTCGTGATAGTCGAATGGGTATGGGTACTCAGGACGTACTTCGAAAAGCCTTACGGTTTCCCGTTTCCGTCCGAAAGCCATAATTCGACTTGGTGTCAATCGAGGATTATCTTTGTTGGATCCCATGAAAAGGCGACATTGCGTATTTGAGGTCCCGGAATACTCGGAGTCGTCCAACAGACCGGGAGAGCTGGCAACGGGCGTGCCAAGCCCGAAGAGTCTCACCAGGGTCTGCGTAGAGTCATTGTACTTCTTTTGGTACTCCCGTGAGTTCGTCGCCGGTGCCACTAGAAGATTGGGAAGTTAATAATTGACTACTTGGAAGAAGGAAACTAGAGAGGAGAAAATGAGGGCCAGTGGAGCGCAAAAGCTGAAACGAAGACAAATGGGGCTCGAAAAGGGGGAGAGACAAATAATGGGCATCCTTACATGGCGCGTTTTTGAGGGGAAAGTCCGAGATGCGTGAATCCCAAGTATACAATGGGAAACTTTCAGTGGTCTTGAATATGTCATAATTGCTTGTATTGTTAGACGGGTCGTTAGGGCTCCCCAAGTAATAACAGTATGTACGTCCGTCAAGGGTGGTTACGGCGGCCACAGGTCGGTATGGTGACAACGTTACAATTGCCGATCCTTTAGCCGGCATGATTTTGAACTCCTCGGGCATGAACGCTACTTGGCGGGTTGAGCTACTCGTGCTGTTCTCGAATGTGTCGCTGTAAATTGTCCTTGCGCGGAAAGCCTTTCGTGGTGTAAGGACAATCTCCAAATGGGCACCTGAAAGAGACAGGTGGATACAGTAATGGGTGGCAACTGGCTTGATGTCTACGCAAGTCCTTTCTCAAACCAAAGGGGTCTTGCTGGCAGTTGACAACTGTACAGGCAAATTGCTTATCGTGTTTGGTCTTATGGTGCCGGCTTTGAGGAATTTTAGCAACCAGTCATATCAGCTTGGATGGATATCTTACTTGAGCATATATTGTTTCTCGAATTCTTGATTGCAGAGAGCGCACGGGTAGATTGGCTGTCCACGTGGAGGGCTGCTTTGGGACCCGAAATTTGGAGGGCTGTTGAGCTCAAACTGCGGAGTTGTGATTTGCGATTGATCTCCTCCGGAGGTGGACCCTGTCGAGAGGCCGGGGACTGGAATGTTACTTGATGATTGGAAACGCTCCCGAGGACCAAACCCTGGGGTTGACGGAGGCTGTGGGTTGGGAGAGATAGTTCGTGCTGGTGCGTTGAATTCGATGTGATTGGGGTTTTGATTCGAGATTGACGGTAACGAATTTGTGGAGGAAGAGGAGGAAGCAGCAGGCGTTGGCGAGGCCCGGGTGCTTCCCGGCGAGGAGACCGCGGTGGAAGGACGGAGTGGGGGATGTGCTAGTCCACCATTCGGAATGGAGTAGTAGGAATGCAAGCAATAGGTGTCGATATTCTCGTTGATGGGATTTGGTTTTAATTCAACTTGCCAGGGACTGACATGTTGAAGGGAAAGATGTCCTTGATTGTTGTCTAAATTATGGTCATATGGGTCGCTCGGGATTGGTGGTGCGCGAAGACCAAGAAGCCTTCGCGCGAGGGTGACTTTGTTGCTCCTAGGAGCTCAGAGAGAACTGATCGTCTCTGTTCACACACACCTTGGAGGTGTGGCTCACAGATTGTTGTCTGCAGATGGAGGTTTTGCTGAACGAGACTCGTTTTTGCGATGCAAAAAAGATGGTGCAGAGCTCGCTGGCGTCGAGCCTTGCTTATATAAAAAGAGAAGGGGCGGAGCTACTGCAGTTGTAGAGAAGCGAGAGGCCTATTACAGGGATTGAGGAAAGTCTCATTGGGCAGCAGGCCGAGGAGGAGGCCCATCACCAGGAATTTGGCGAAAGCCCTCGTAGAAAATTGATGCGCCACAAGCTTGGGATGTGCCGTGTTCGGCGAGCAGGAGGAGGCATACAAACTAGGGTCATGCGTCGATATAGCTCAGTATCCTCCACGGAACCTTTGGAGGACCAATAGAAAAGAGCGTTAGGGACTTCCACCAGGCAAGTAAGACGCCATGAGCGGGCTTGGGATCGGATCGCCAGCCTTATGCGAGGCGCGGGCGGACGGATACTGAACTAGAACCGACGCTGGGTGTCCAAACGCTGGAACTAGCGAGACGGGTGCATCTCATCCGCATCGCAATAGATGCGCCATTAATCTCTAAGACAGATACATCTTCTGTCTATCCCTACACTCCTTATTTTCCTGTCAGAACCGTGATTAAGCTATATTCAGGAACATTTGTCTTTATCTAGTACTGTAAGGAGCAACGTACTGTTATTTCTACAGTGCCGTAACTGTTACGGGTACCCAATCCAGCTCCTTGCTAATGACGAAGATAGCCCCGCTATTCTATATTTAGAACTTCCCATGAACCCCCAACGATAGCTTAATGACATCACGTCTAGGCAATGTACATAATCTGATTTTATCGATATAATCACGAGGGGTCTTAAATTGTATTGATTTTATGGTATTAAAATCATCTATGTTTCTCGAGGCAAGCTTAATTACTCTTCAGCACGCAAAAGGTCAACAACAACGGTGGCGTGTGGCACCGCCACAAACACTTGCAGCAAAACGAAAACAGAAAAGGGGTGGAGAGAAGCAAAATGAGGTCGGGCCTGCTCCTTGGCGGGGTTAAAACCCAGCCTTCATGCGGATTCGCGCTCTATCAAAATGCATTTCACACTTCATTGCACATTGATTGCAGCACCTGCTACATCAACTCAGCAGGGGATTGTAAACCTTCGGAATAGATTCATCCTCCCCAAACATTTAAATAATCGCGCAACGACGCCTCATACTCCCGAAACAGACGGTGCATCACCATTCAATAACAGCCGAACCCTCTTTACGATTCGGTTCATCTGAAGCGTGCTTGCTGCAACCCCACGGAGCCGTAGACTCGTAGCAAGTTGGCCTGTCATCCGACCTAGAAGCAAAAATGTCAAGCCCAGACGTGAAGCTTTTCGGCCTCGAATCTATTTTTGTCAATACGGTTGCTGCATACAAGCTGTATAAATCGCGAGATTACTGTGATATGTTGCTGTGTCGGCCAAAAAGCCGTTAGTATTGGAGGAGAATGATAGTATCAGGGAGATGAAGTGAAGATATCCTTTTCTCGCATGTCAATACCTTTTTTTAATACTTGTATAAGGGTACCGTATATTGTTTCGTTGTCCTCGATTCCGTATGATGGGGGCTAACCTATCCAAAAGTATTGTTTGGGGAGTCTCATCACAAGATGCATAAAGTCGTGGATTTATAAGTATATAGGTACCCCCCTCATGACATTTTGCCGTGTTAACCGCTTATGTGTCATATTTTCACCAAAAATCTGTTCAGGTAGCCAGGAACCATCACCGGAATGGCCCCCAAGCTGCTCGGTGCTGGGGAAAAGGGTTAAAATATGCACTGATAACTGATGACTCGTTCCAGGTACAGTTTGGCACTAGATGGCGCACACCTCTATGTAAAGGATTGATAGGACTCAAAAGAAGCATAAAAGTGTTCTTCCATGCATCTTCCATGCAGGAACACAGGGAAGTGGAGTGGAAGCTTTGGTGGGGCACATCGCACTTTGGTGGCGCTCAAGCTCCCCCCTGTCTTCGGTGGCTTTCCAGCCATTCGTTGGCGATGTTTCAGCACGTGCAAGGCTGGACCCACGCTAATCACGACCTCATCTATTCTTCCAGGGACGCGACTTCTGCAACCTTCCAATCCAACGTCCCATGCGTGCAGGTGGTCAATCAATAATGCAGACTCTCTCGGATCATCGGTGGGCTCCCTCATAAGAACGGGCCCTTCTCCCCCCTTCTCCCCTTTCAATCCCACTCTCGACGCGGTCGATCATCGGTGCTCCTTCCCAATCCATCCCACGTGTGAAGCTTAACAGAGCTTCTGCGGATATAAATATGGATGGGAACCCCACGAGCTCAGTCGCTAGTTGGCGCATCTTGGATAACCATCATCATACCCGTCCTTGGGGTCATATTGTTGTTTCGTGTCGTTACCCAGGACTATTTCGCAATGCGCACCAATCCAAGATCCAACATGATGGCAGCTGTTGCTGCTTCACTTGCCCGGCATGGCAGTGCAGCAGCAGTTGACCTCAGCTGGCATGCACCCAATGCGACGAATATCAACAATCTGACGCAGGTCATGGCTGGTTCTGATATTTATGGGTGGGTTTACAACAACTCCCAGGTTCCAGCGGACGAGTATGGAGTCTACAACTGGTGTAACATGCCCCACGTCCGGAAGACAGAGTACAAGGTGCCTTCCTCGGAATACAAGCTGCAATACGTTGAAGTGGTAGGTTGTGCAATCAAATTGAGAGCAGGAAGCTTACAAGAACGCGCAGATCCACAGACACCACAAACGAACAGTCTACGCCTCCAACTCCTTCCCAGTCGAATCATACCCTTGGAACTGTGACGACGAAGACCTATTCTACTACGGACAACCGAAAGCTGGGAACAAGTCTACGCCGACGTATTGGCAGGGTTATCAGTCACCCACGAATCCGTTCATCCCAACCGGATTTCTGGGAACTTGCCAATTCCCTCAGATAACTGCTGCGGGTTTGGATGATTCTTGGCAGCATGGGCGTGATCTTTATGGTGTATACCATGATTTGTTGGGGTTTTTGCCAGATGATGCCAATGAGAAGGTTAGCTTCAGGGTTACGCAGAATGTCATCACCAGTGAGATTGCTGGAATGGTTGTCAACGGAATGTTCAACACTCAAAATGAGGTCCCTCTGCTGATCGAGGTGAGCATTTCCACTCTGGGTATTTTATCAATGCTAACAACCTTCAGGCCAGTGGATACGACTCTCTTGAGCCAACTTACTCCTGCTCGGTATCTTCAAACCTATTCAACAGTATCAAATCTGGCAGAAACTGGACCGCCCATCTCACGGCTGCTACCTCCTTGTACTCAACCCTGGACAATATCTCCGGAGTGTCTCCCACAGACTCTGGTTTCCACGCCAGCTTCGACCACTACTATGACAACCTCTCCGCCCGCCAATGTCACGGCAAGCCCCTCCCATGCAAGCTTGTCAACGGCGTTAACTCGACAACCTGTGTCGACCAATCCATTGCGGACGAAGTCTACAGACTAGGCAACTACGAATACTCCTACATCTACCGCGACGACCCGCGCAGTCTCGCAGCAAGCTCCACCGCCTACGGCGTCTGGATCGGCGAACTCACAACCCACATCCGGAACTTCATCAACGGAACCAGCAACGTGGTTTACAGACACAACGTCGCTCACGACGGCTCCATTTCCCGTCTTCTCTCAGTCCTGCAGCTCGACGTCATGGTCTGGCCAGGCATGGGCTCAGAAGTCGTCTTCGAGCTGTACAAGAAAGACACCACAACGCCAACTACCACGGCTTCGGTCATGGCACCAACCTGCAACCACGACAACTGTCTCCGCCAAGTGATCCGGCAATCTGCTTCGGCGTCAGCAGTCTGCCCTACGTACACCGCGACCGCAGTGACCAGCATCCCGACTTTCGCGTCCAACTGCGGAAGCGCTGCGAAGGTGTCGTCTGCTTGCTCTTGTGTCGTTACGCCGACTCCTACTTCAACAGCGGCACCGACTCCAACGCCGAGCAGTGCGAGCGGGTATTATATCCGCGTTCTGTGGAAGGGGCAGGTTCTCAGGAGTAGCAATCCGAGCCTCGGACTCATGGATATGGTGCCGCTAGAGACGGTGCTGGGGTATTTTGACGGGTTGGTGGGCGTGGGCGCTAGTTTGGTGGTAGGGAAGTGTAATGGCAGTATTGCTGTCTAAGGTGGCGGTATAATGACATGGGCGGTTCAAGCGAACCTGATAATTTTAATGTTAAATGACAAAGTTTTTCAGAGGAGAGATTGTGGATTATGTATTGTGGATCTCTTTCAGTTATGCTTTGTTTGTTAGCTCTGGAGTCAGAGTGATAGGTCATAAGAGGTAGGAGGCGAGGCGCATTGTGCCAAATACACCCGCGCTAGCTTCCCCGGAAACAGGGGGGTTTCTGGGGAAGCTAGCTAGGGGGTATTTGGCAATACTGCGTACAACATCTCTAGGGAAAAGAATGTAGCGAAGGAGCCACAGACAAGGGGTGAAGGCCAATTAAAAGTTCGTATTGTTTGCTTTCTGGTGCGGAACACCCCTGTCTCGCTACATTATTTTCCCTAGAGACGTTGTACTTCGGAGCTAATAGTAATAACCCGGGGCGAGGAGAGGAGAAAGGGGGTCTGAACCTATTTCCTTTTCGCATGTCGCCTCTTTCTCTAAAGTTGGAGTGATGGGTTATCATCTCTATCAAGATTGGTACATTTGCATCAAGTTGGTGCAGCTAATCTAATGCCTGGTCAGGTCTGATGGCGCGTGAAATAGATACGTCTATTGGAGCGGGCTGTGTGGGTTGGCAGCAGGAATGATTTCGGGCAGCGCGAGAGGAGTGGGTAGTGTGAGGAGGGGCTATATGGTGGCAGTTTGTGAGCTTGAGGAGGAGGTGAGTTACGGAAGAGGAGGAAAGTTGTGGGGACTTTAGTGAAGTATCCTCGCGAGAGAGATGAGAGAGAATGACGGACGGGGAATCAGAGAAGGAGAGCATGTGAGGCGATGGCAATGCAGAGATTGGGACTTGAAGGATAAGTGTTCGATTTGAAGCTCGTGGTGTACATCTGGTCCTCAATCCTCCTCGTCCTATCTCCAGTCAGCTCAATGTCCGTTGAAGTTGAAGGGCTGGGATAACATACCTCTTTCCCCCACGGCATCTTAATGGCTCGCAGGTAGTGCCTGTTCTGCCAGATGGTAATGCCTGCCATCACGAAAGCTGAGAGGCCGAAGATAAGGTTCATTGTCGAGTCAGTGCCGAGGGTTTGGGGAGAGGGAGGGATGAGAGGGTTTGGCATTAAGGTAGAGGTCGGGAGGAGGGTTGCAGTGTTAAGCAGCGTTTGCGAGGAGGCTGTTGGTGGAACTGGAAGGAAGATTTGAGTCGAGGTAGTTGTGCCTAAGTAGAGTAAGTACAGTTGGTGTGGGTTGGAGAGAGTCGAGGGCTTACTCTGGTCTGTGAGATACATGGCCGATGGAGGAATATTTGCTCTGGGTTCTTGAGGAAGGTTACTGCAGGGTAGTCGGGGTAGTTCCGTTGCCAAGCTTGGGACGAGAACAATGATAGTCAGTGACGAACAATGCGAATTGTTGACGGTGATGATACCGCTCCGGATGATGCTCGATGTTGTGGGGGAGATTGGTGCCTTGAGAGATTTCGTGCTAGATAACCTGTACATGGGGAGCCAAGACGCGCTCTTCGGGATGGGCTTCTGGATGTGCAGCATAGTCGATATAAGGATGGTGAGCTTGATCGCGGTCTGGTGCACAGCTAAAAGATGCATGGATTCTGCATGGATTCAGCATGGATTCAGCCACAACGAACCGCTCTGGAGATCGCCGAGGGCAGAGACACCCCTCGCCCAATCGCTGTTGGGTCGGAAAATCTTCCGAAAAGACTCCTGTCTTAGTTGCGCGTTTCTCGAAGCTGTCCTTACGAGGCTATGGTGTTAGCCGATCATTGAGCAACTCAGCAAGACATTTAATGGGGAGATATGATAGGGCCAGAAAGAGAAAGTTCAATTTTCTTCCGCGAGACTCCCGTAGGGCTGCTATCATATCGCAGAGCTACACCGTGATTGCGATGGTGGTGATGGCTGCCCAGGTGAAGTGTGTGCGACGATGCTCGAAGCTCACTCTTGCTCACCGCAAGCTTGTTCACTCGCGCTCTTTCCCCCCCTTGCCCAAGAGCCATTGGATGGTTGCCCAGGCGGCTTGTATGTCGGTGTAAGTCACGTGCACATCCAATCAGCCTCACCACCCAACCAGAGGGTTTTTGCGCGCTCTCAGTTCGCGATTGATGACTGATATTATTTCTTTACGGTGCAAGTGCATTGGGAGGAGGGCTGCCGGATGCATCCTTCAAAAGCAAAGCCAGTATGGTAAGTCACGTGCGTGGCTAACTTAGCGTATTTGCGCGAACCGACGAACCCTCAACACTTCACCAACTCCACTCCTTCCCACACATGACTCGTACATTCTGATGGCGAGGAGCCGACTTTCACGCAGCCTTAGACATCGAACAGCAAGTGCTGATTGCCCCATTTTGCCCATTGGGGGTTTTTGCGCGTTTGCCTTGGACCGTCACTGCGGTCCGCCCAGCTCTGCTGAGTTCTCACTGGCGAATTCAAGCAACGAGGCGCCCGCCTCCATGTCTCAAGTTTCCCAAACAATTGGAATGCAGACCTCACCGAGTCACCTGTCACTCAGCAGTGATCAACCAATACCAGTCCTCGCTTCATCGAACAAAAACAGGGGTAACGTGGCGCGGACTCATTGCCGAATAGTTGCTTCTGCAGCCTCATCCAATATGGAAGGAGCGGTCTTGATATCTTGGCCGTTCCTCCATTCTGCAGACCAACACTGGTGACTTATCCATTCTCTTCTACCGATTCTTTCGTCCCAGTCCTTCTACATCCTTAACATTACTGTTAATTCACAAGCATGCCTCCGGCAAGAGCAGGCGGAAGGCCGAGAAACGCCTGGAACGCTTCTCGACAGCGGAAGCTGGTGCGCTTGTACACCCTCAGCTTGTTGACAAAAGAGGAGATCCAGAAGGTCCTTGAGGCCCCTGACTTTAACCCAAGGCGAGCTCATCTGTGCTATCGACATGGCATGCCTCATTTGGTCTAGCAGCTGACCTCGCCAGCTCGAGTGATATCCAGAAGAAATTGCGAGCGCTGTTTCCCCTGGACTATGCGAAGGACCACCGCAAGTACCGGCCATCAAACGATGTCAATATGAAAGCGCGGCTTGACCATCTTCGACGATGCAAGCGAGGTCGGATTTCCAAAGAGAAGCGCTTACGCCATTATTCAAGGGGCACTTTTCGAACCCCAGCTTTCAAAGATCTACGACAGGACTCAATGGGCTCCTGTCGAAGCTTCGCCCATGCCTTTCGAGACTACTCGACTTTATCATCTTATGACATCCCGACCATACTTTCCCCCGACCTTGTCGATTCTGAGCCCGTAATTTCATCTTTGCTACTGCTGGATGGGTCATCGTCATCCCCTGCCTCAACAGAATCGGGATCGGACATGACGAGAACCACTTGCATAGATAATTTGTCTGGAAAGTCACCGTTGGACTTGAGAACGAGTGCAGCTTTGGACACAACCAGTTCACCCACAATAACCCATTCAAAACAACTCGAAATCTCAGCCACAAGAGCCAGAAGCATCCGTAGTCTCGGGAGACAACTGGCAGACAAATATTCGGAAAGTTACCTGAAGCACATCCACTCTATAATGCGATACTCTTCGAGTAACTCCTCGCGGTCGAGCCTGACTTCGTTTTCCAGTCGTGCGAGCTCGCTACTATCAAGGCATTCTGCCCACGACAAGTCAAATGCAGAGGAAGTCAGCTACAGCAAGCACCGGGAATGGACAGGGCCCTCCCATCCCTATAATCAAAAGTCTACATTGTCCACCCTAGATGAGATTGAACCTATGGAACTAGAAGTTTGGAACGAGCTAATTGATGAGGGGAAAGTTGGTCCTGGACCGCGGCCCCGATATCTGACTGTGTCACCTCTAAATCGCAAGTGCTGTAATTTCCTCGCACATATTGTATGCCTAAGGTGTGGATTCACATCTGATCACCGGTACGCAACTACTTGGGGGCAACTGGATTCCTCCAGCGAAAACTCATTCATCAACCGATATGATTTCTACGGAAACACGCCGCTCCATTGCGCAGCTGCTGGCGTTGTCCAGGATGGGTTTTGGAAGCTTCGCCATCGGTCTCTCCTTTGGCCGGGGGTGGAAGTTTCTCGTTGCAATACAATGGGAGAAACGTTTCTGCATATCCTGTGCCGAAGCGGCCCAAGAACACCAAAAGACAGTGCAGACTTCTTGTTGCTTTTAATGGATCTTTGTGTCACCGATTTTCCTTTCTCGAAACGCGACTGCCATGGTCGCACGATACTGCACATATTGTTCCAATACTCAGATGGTCAACACAGCATTGAATTTCTCGCAGAGATGTTCAGCATCATGAAACCAGATTTAGGGGTGAAGGATAATGCTGGATTTTGTGTTCAGGAGTATCTGGAACAGCTCGACCAAGGTGCAATATATAACCGGGGACTCAAAGCTTTGGTCAAGAGAACGAGTGCGCTCTCCCACCCACCCATCTTTCTCCCCAATTTCCATACCAACTGCTTTTCCTATTATGACGAAAAGGTTCTTAAAGCCTGGCTTGAAAATAATATCAAGCCTGGGAAAATCACATGGATCGACAATGCTGGGGACAACCCGCTGATAGCCATGCTCAAATTCTGGACACATGATACATCCAGAGACTGGTTTCTCGCGGAAGCTGCAGAGAGAATGATCCAGTCAGGAGATGTAATCCACATGAGAGACAGAGATGGCGACACTGCACTGGCCATCGCTGCACGGCGGGGGTTCCGACCAGTGGTAAGCCTCCTTATCGAAAATGGGGCTATTGTTCATAGCCGCAATTACCGGGGCGTTGGAATACTCAGACAGGTCGAACAATCTCTAGCTCAGGATCAAGCAAAATCAGACCCGGGTTTATGGTCTCGTCTTTGGAGCTGTCAAATAGCTTTAATCGACGCGGGAGCGATCGTTGATCCCACTGAGCGAGATGAATGGATGTCTCCATCGTCAAGGCTTTTGGTCGAGAAAGAGTTCGCGTACCGTGCCTCAGCTAGTAAACCATTACCAACGCCATACCCAAACCGTAGTGACGGATTATAATGGCGACTGCTAACATTGGGATCTGGTGGTGAGGCTTCTCTAATGCCAGCTACTTTTTCACAAAACATCTGCTTCCACAGTCTTAGCTCTGGATTAGCACAGTGAGTTCTGCTTTTTTTCCTGTGGAAATCACTCGATCAGTTGCAAGGGAGGGTTTGATGGCCATGTATATGGTTCATGAGAGTTGCGCTTGTCTCGTATCAATTCAGTGCAATGTTTAAGCGCTCAGTTTAAGTTTAGTCTCTGTGCCTCAGAAATCTTGTTGCCGGTCTCATCTCGTGGACTATGGGGTTTTCAGAGTTTTCAGCGCAGAGTAGCCATTCTGTCAGTTGCCATACACGTGATTCCCCCCTTTTTGGTTAGCTCAGCTGCAGAGGCATATAAACCCTTCGCTGAACCGTATTTCTTTGTACTTTAGACATCTCAATCTATATTAACTTTACCCTCATATTTGAGGCCTAATTGCATGCCAAATACTGCCTTGTTCATGCAATTGTCACATCCTGAGACCGACAGCCGAGAGCCTCTTTCCCCTTTCCTACCGCCTAAATGCACGTCACCATATAACAAGTCCAAGCACGAATGTGGCACAGAATGTGAACTCTGTCCCAGCTCAATTTGCCACCCTACCTGCGGCATGTCGAGCCAAAAAGTCCTCCCCGGCGCAACGGGAGAAACAGGCGCTCTATCCTTAATAGCTTTCCCGAATCTGGCGTATTCGTAAATTGCTTACTTAATTCGTCAATTCGCAATCTTGTGAATTGAGATCAGGAAGTCACAGCCCCTGTCCGACCTTCATCCGTCCACAAACACTATATTCCCGAACTCGTCAAAAGAGGAGTGAAGATCCTCATCGCTGATATTTCCTCCCCTATCGAAGAGCTGGCAACATTATTGAAAGGCGTTTATGTATTCATCAGCGCTATCTCAAGGATGGCGTTGATGGAGCAAGTGAGTGTTGTCATGGCAGCGAAAGAAGCAGGTGTCAAGCGCTTTGTTCCCTGTGGATTCGCTACAGTTTGTCCAGCAGGAGGTGTGAATCGTGTGATGAGGCTACGTGACCAAGCATGTCCCCTCCTCAACCACCTCTCAATTACACCAACCTAACAAGCAGACAAGAAGGAGGAAGTCCTCAGCCACATCGAGCAGCTGTTCTACGATACCCATTTACCGACGTTGGCTATTGGTACCCATTCTCCTTCCCCCATCTACCATCGGGCAAGATCGATGATTTCACCTTCCCTAAGATGTACTCGAAGATGCGTGGAGATGGCACCGCGCTTAATTTGATCACTGATTTACGGGATGTCGGAGATTTCGTCGCAAGGATTGTTGGTGATGGGCGGACTTTGAACAAATATGTCTTTGCATAGGGCGATGAGTTGATAGAAGGATATTTATGGCAGTATGGAAGATGTCTCTGGTGAGAAGCTGGAGAGGAAATTTGTAAGTTCCTCCATTGTTCCCTCCTATCCCGGCACAACTTCATTGACGCAGCAAAGATCTCAGGGCAAAGAAATGGAGGAAGAAGTGCTCGAGGCGAGGAAGTTGTTTAAGGAGGAGCTGGAGAATCGAAAGGCTTTGGGCAGGGTTGTGAGCGCGGAGTATGAGTTTAGCAAATATGTGCGTATGGATAATCGGGCTGTATTTGCGAGGTATCTTGGGTATTTGGATGCAAGGGAGGCGTATCCTGATTTTCAGCCGAGGAAGTTTAGGGTTTTGTAAGGGAGTTGGTCGATGGGGAAGCGCGGAGGCCGTATTCGGGTTTGCAGTGAGGTTTGCAGATAACGCTTTATGAATGCCGTTGACTTGTTTGAAGATATGCTAGTGAAAACCCGTCACATTCTTATCAAAGTATTATGAAATCAACCCATAGTTTAAGCCGAAGCCATTAGATACCGTCCTTGAAGTTCCCAGCTAAATTCAATTTATCTTCTTATCTGCTGGGGATATTCCAGTATCGAGCTGAAGTTCTGAACATTCAACTGAGCCCTGCTTGTTCCGGAGTCTCCCCGGGTATTCGAGAAAGTACTGTTTTAAAATGTCCAACCCGTAGAGGAAGGTCTGCTTCTCACTGCGCCATCAATTCGCTGTACATGCAAATAAAGTATTACAGTCAAGGAGAGCCGTGCTCATATTGTGAGGTACGTGGAACACCATAGTTTTCAACAGGCGTGCTGTCGACTCAGACTCCCAAAACAATGTGAACATCAAAGTGCTGAGAATGCTACCCCTCTCTTCCTTAGGTCTCACCATATATCTTGATGCCTAGCTCCAGCTCTTTTAAACAAGGGCACAATGTACGAAGGGCTTCGACATCAAAAGTTGCTTGTGGATCATGGATATTCAGATCTCGCAGCTTCAGCACTCGTAATGTTGATTTGTGGCGCTTAAGGGCTGGGAGAAGCTTTTGAGCATGATAGCACTCAAGTACAAGTTCTTCCAGTCGCTCAATCATAGAGGTAATGTCCATGAACTAGCCAACCAATTT
Organism: Hyaloscypha bicolor E; assembly: GCF_002865645.1. NCBI lineage: Eukaryota > Fungi > Ascomycota > Leotiomycetes > Helotiales > Hyaloscyphaceae > Hyaloscypha > Hyaloscypha bicolor. The sequence goes on from NW_020194644.1 coordinate 401,609, forward strand.
ATCTTGGCTACCAACAGGTGAGGGACCGAGGGTATCAGGTTGCTTTTTGTTTGGGGGGTGGGGGGGAACTTCGTCAAGCCTAATAGCTGGTAACTGGGCACACTGAACGCGAATTTAGCCAAGTCAATATACCGGAGTCTAAGCAAAGTTTCTAAGTTGGGTGCTGCGCATATCTTTCGCTCGAATTGGAGCGTCCAGTGGTTGTGCCAACTGGTAGGCCAACTTTCCTCGAGAGGGAGTAGCTTGAGGGTCACTATGTTCCGAGAGGGTATCTCCAGCAGAAGTCTAGGTCCAGGCAATCTCGGAGCCTTACCGAAGTCACAATGAACCCGGAGGTTTGGAAGACTCTTGGAACGCCCCCTGAAGCGTCAGAGATAGGCGGACTAAAACCTGTGGGATATTATAGGCAGGAAACTTATAGGGGATCTTCTGGGAAAACGGCCCCTGCGAAAGGATTAGGCACTGAGAAGACCAGGAGTTGTTGATCTTACTCCGGGTCTGTTAATTGTTGACATTTCGTCAGCAGCAGGACTGTAGGATCCCAATGCAAGTCGCTATCAATGACCGCATAAACTGCATATGACCACATATATTCCGAAGTTGGTAAGCATGTTGTATCTGGTTTTTCTTCCTAGAAAAGGATGGGGTCAAGCCTTGCTTTGCGGTAGCAGAAAGGAATGGCAGCCTCGTTGAAATTCCTCCACACTCCGACACTCGACGTAGCTGAGAAATATCGGTTGAGATTTCATGACGTTAGAAATAGAGGTCAGTGGAGATTAAAGGAAAAGAGAATTTAAAACAACCTGTTCGAAGATTATGTGCCATATCTGCTTCTGGTCAGTGTTGGGCTTTTGCAGATGCATCCCAAATTAAAGTATTCAAACGACATGCAAATCTACAAGCGTCATTGTGACAAAAAAAGCTATAGAAACGCTTTGGCGTATAACGACAATTAATATTGATATAGTTGGAGCGCTTTACCTCTGTGCTCAGAATATCCCCAAGGGAGGTGGTACAATGGCTCTCTTGGTTAAAGTTGGGTGCCGCCACAGAAGCCATCTTGCCAATGATTGAGTTCTGCATTCAACAACACCACCAAATTTTCTGGAGTCTAGAGCTTCCTAATGAATAAGAAGAAAATGCATCTTTTCTATCGAAAACAGTTGATGTTGATGGGGCTTGATGATGAGTTGACGTTGAAGTAAAGCTGCACGCTTACAAATCTCTGAATCAGCAACGCGTTCCCCTGAACCCAACGCGAACATTAACAACATCACCACTAACCAGCGACAAAATCCTCAACACTAAGCTTGTAACTTCAAGCTATCATCTTATAATCCCATGGAATCATATCCTTGATCATGGCGGAGCTTGCGATTGGCCAAACGGTCGAACTCAACGACGGCCGAACAGCGACCATCCGCTTCATCGGCCAGACTGAGTTTGCGCCCGGGGAATGGATTGGGGTCGAGCTGGAGGATAACGGCGGGAAGAATGATGGCAGTGTTAAGGGCGAACGATACTTCGAATGCGAGATGGGAAGGGGGATGTTCGTTAGGCTGGCAGCGATTACTTCAATCATCGACCAACCTCCCCCAGTTACGAAGCTGGCGGGAGTCAAGAAGGCAGCAAGGCCAAGCAGTGTTACCGGCTCTGGGCTGGGGAAGAGATTAAGCAACGCACCAGATCCGGCAGCTGGGAAACGGATGAGCATGAATGCTGCCAGTCCGAGTCCTGCGGCAAGGGGATCTCGACCCTCGAGTATGCTCAGAGTGAGCATCAAAAGTGATCTTATGTCTGAAATTCAGGTCTAACCATCTTACAGTCTCCAACGAAATCCCCTACGAAGCAACTTTCTGCAACGACATCGAATGCCTCTACACCACGAACTGGTACCCCTTCCAACGCGAGAAACCCCTCCGTTACACTGTCGAAACCCAGACCAAGTGTTGGAGGAGGTAGGACTTCGATGGGCCCACCGCCCCCGCCAGCAGCAGCACGTACATCAAGACCGTCACTGGCAGGCGGTCCAAGTATAGGGAACCGGACATCAGCACCCCCAGCCAGAGCTACAAGCGGGCGAATGTCACTTTCTGCACCCAAGCCAAGATTTCGTCCTGGGGAACGGGTTGGGTCGATTGGTAGCCAGTTGGGCAGTGGAAATGCAAGTGAGGGTAGTGGGCAAGATACAGGAGATGAGAGTAGGGGAGCATCGCCTATCAAGAGCGATCCTTCAGACACATTATCACCCAAGGCGGTGAGTCCTGTCTTGTCACGGACGTCTGCAGCGGATCGACAACATGCATCACCGACTTCGAATCGCAGCGGAGGATCTCCCGCGGCCCAAAGAGCAACGGGGTCAAGTACGGCTGCCAGCCGGGAGATCGAGGACATGAAGACTAAGCTTCGCCTCATGGACAAGAAGCGCATGGAGGACAGAGACAAGCTGAAGACACTCGACAAGATACAGGGTGAGCGAGACAAGTTTGAGTCAATCATCCAGAAATTGCAGACAAAATACCAGCCACAACAACAAGAGATTACCGAACTGAGGAAGCAATTGAAGGAAGCTGCTGCTCGTTTCGAGGAGGTTGAAAGTATCCAGGCGGAGCATGATGTTGTTCTCGAGATGGCTACCCTGGACCGGGAAATGGCGGAGGAAACAGCGGAAGTGCTCAAAACGGAATTGGAGGCTCTCAAGCAGAAGACCGAAGAGCTGGAATTGGAAGTCGAGGTCCTGAGAGAGGAAAATGCTGAACTTGGTGGGGAAATGAGTCCTGAAGAGAAGACGAGTCAAGGGTGGCTGCAAATGGAACGAAATAATGAGAGACTGCGGGAGGCTCTGATGCGATTGCGAGATATGACACAGCAAACTGAAGCTGAGCTTCGGGACGAGATCAAGAGTTTGGAAGAAGACGTCCGAGAACTGGGTTCCGTAAAGGAACACTACGAGGTGGTCAAGGAGAAGCTTGCTCAGTCTGAAGCTACAGTCGAAGACCTTCGTCAACAACTCGACAACGCTCTTGGTGCCGAAGACATGATCGAAGAACTCACAGAGCGAAACATGAGCATGAGTGAGCAGATTGAAGAACTCAAAGCCACGATCGAGGATCTTGAGAGCCTGAAAGAGCTCAACGACGAGCTTGAAATCAACCATGTTGAAACAGAGAAAGAGATGCAAGAAGACATCGATTTCAAGGACTCCATTATTGCGGAACAAGCACGCCGGGCACAACAACAAGAGGAAGCGATGGAGGATATGGAATACACCTTGTCGCGCTTCCGTGAGCTGGTGACCAATCTCCAGAGCGACTTGGAGGATATGCGAGCATCTCATGCTGTTACAGAGACGGAATCTGAGCAGCTGAGCAGCAGGTCACGAGCTATGATGGATCTGAACATGAAGCTTCAAGTTTCGGCAGCCAAGACCCAGGTCAAGACCATCGACCTCGAATTACGACGACTTGATGCTCAAGAAGCCTCGGAGCATCTCGCAATTGTCCAATTATTCCTTCCAGAAGCATTCCATGCTGACAGAGACTCTGTTCTCGCACTCCTTCGTTTCAAGCGCGTTGGGTTCAAGGCTAATCTTCTCCATGGATTCGTCAAAGAGAGAGTCAACGGACAGTCGTCTACTGGGCATGAGGACGATATCTTTGCTGGATGTGATGTTCTTGATAAATTGTCTTGGGTTTCTGCGATGTGCGACCGTTTCGTCAATGCCATCAGCCATTGCTCGACGGAAGAATTTGCGAAGTACGAAGGTGCTCTGTACGAACTCGAACCCGTTGAACGAGCACTGAACGGATGGATCGACGGGCTGCGAAGAGACGAACTCAAGGAGAAGCAGTGTGCAAGCGAACTGCAACGCACTATTGCACTGATGTCTCACTTAGCGGAGGTTCACATCTCAACTGGTCTGGCAAGCTATGCTGATGAGGTTCACATGCGAACTCTTGTCATGCAGAGCCATCTTGAAAATGCAGCAGCAGCAATGTCAGCCGCAAGATTCATGGTCCAGACCAAGATTCCAAGCCAAGGAGATGAGGATGAGCTTGCTCAGCATTTTGCCCGAAAGACTGACTCTGTGATCACACAAACTCGAAGTGCAAAGGTCATCATCAGCAAAGCTGTAAGGGCTCTGGAGGATCTCAAGATTCGGTCGCTGTCTCTTGCACCGGATACTCTCCAGGCATTCGAGCAATGCGAAATAGCAACCGAAGAATTGGCCAAGTTTTCTCGAGAAATCGGGTTCGATCTTTACACTCTGCTACACGAGGAAGGGCGAAATGAGGCTTTCACATACTTGGAGGTTCAAAGCAGTGTCCATCGTACGACCTTGGCCTTGTTCGCATCTAGCGAGTCAGACCTGTTCTCTACATACTCCAATAAGCTTCGGACTTTGACATCTGCTTTGGTGGAACTGGCCGCTTTGGCTTCCGATCTCGAGATGACTCAAGAATTCGAACGAGCTTCCGCACCTTGGGTTCTCAGATCCCAGGAATTGAAGTCATCAAAGACTATTCCTGTGGATGCAGAGGAGGAAATGCGTCGCTTGAGGGAAGACAACCACGAGCGTGCGAGACTCATTGCCATGCGGGATAAAGCTCTCGACGAAGCTTCTGTCAAAGTCGAACTCTTGGAGAGCCGAATGCGAGATGCTACCAAGAAGAATGAGCGCATCACCGAATTAGAGAAGAAGATCGAGGATGCACAGAAGCTCGAGGCTGAATTGAAGGAGTCAATCGAGTCCCAGAACAAGGAGATTACGACTGCCGAGGCAGAACGAGAGAAATGGAAGAAGATCGCCGAGGACACAAAAGCTCTCGGCGTCGTGGCACCGGGTTCGAAGGCGGGCCAGGAGCGTGCCGTTGCCACTGCGCGGGAGATGGAAGCTCTCAAGACCGAGATCGCCAACTTGCAAGCTGCAGTTCGCTACCTGCGGGAAGACAACAGACGTGCCCGTCTTGGCGACTCTCAAGGATTGGAGTGGCTGGAAGCACCTTTGACTAAACCCAAGCCCAAGGAGGAGCAACGCAAAGCTCTTGTACTCACCGAAGGCCAGGATGTTCTCAACGAACTTCTCAATCTTGGTAGCACCGCGAAGATATACGATCTCGGCACGATGCCAAAGAACAGACTTGCGTGGAGACCAGCTAAGGCGACGCCCCAATACTTCGTTGCGAAGCAGAGAGAAGACTACGAAGCGTGGAGTAGCTGGAAGGAATCTGTGGTCAAGAAGGGCCGGGTCCTGGAAAAACGAGATGCCAACCGAGGCACGGAGAAGAAAGCCAGGGGCAATTTTGCTGCAAAGGTTCAGCTGCGGCTCCCGGATTTGGAGGGCAAAGGTATCGGGCCAGGTGGAGAGGTGGAGATTGTCAACCCGGATGATTTTGAGGGATTCAGGGGAAGGCTTGGTTTCGTGTAATGTACCCAGTATACCCAGAGAGATACCCAGGAGTGCTCTTTTTGGCTATTGCCTGTACAAAGTACATACTCAATGTTAATACTTGTACTGGTGCTGAACAATTTTGAGCCCTTTTTGGTGACGTGCTAGATCTTCCGGTTCTGCCCCCTCCTGTCTTTCAAACATCCAATTTGGCAGAAAAGCGGAGGGAATCACGTGAGAGTGGCGCTAAAACGTTCTCCAGAACATCCCGGAAAATCCCCATGCAATGACTGGTCATGAAACAGTGGCTGAGCGCTGCGAAACATCCGAGACCAACAATTTTGTCCACCATGTCCTCTCCATGATCGCCAGCTCTTTCTCTTCATGATTTGCACACGATATCACGGTTTGCGATGAGGTTATTTCTGTTCCTTGCCGCCGCAGCAGCTGCGACGGCGGAGTATGTTCCAGGGCGAGCATTCGATCGGTTTATTACGATATGGCTAGAGAACCAGGTATGCCCGCTCTTCCCAGCAGCTACTCGTGCGCCCAGATCTAATCGACGGATAGGATTTCAATGCGGTAGATAAGAATTCAGATATTGCAGGGCTGGCGAAAGAGGGCGTTCTTTTGACGGAATATTATGGACTGACGCATCCCTCACAACCGAATTACATTGCGTCTGTTGGCGGAGACTACTTCGGATTGAATCATGATGCCTTTGTGAGGATACCGCAAAATGTGTCGACGTTAGTGGATCTGTTTGACTCGAAGAATATTGATTGGAGGGGGTACTTTGAGGGGCTACCAGGACCTGGGTATATGGGAGAAGGGAGTACGGCGTTTGATGGCTCGGGATGGGATTATGTTAGGAAACACAAGTTAGTGCTCTCGGAGTTCTGCCAGATGAATACCTGCTGATATTCTGAAGTCCATTCGTATCATTCGACAGCGTAAACCTCAATGGCACTCGATTATTAAAGCTCGTAAGCTTCAGCGAATTCGCCGCAGACGTCAAAGCGAACACGCTTCCCCAATACGCACACCTCTCTCCAGATATGCTAAACGATGGACACAACACAAGTCTCAAGTATGCCGCGAATTGGACACAATCCTTCCTCGCTCCTCTCCTCGAAAACGAACAATTCATGAACAGAACACTCATCCTCCTCACCTACGACGAAAGCGCCACATACCCAATACCAAACCACATTGTATCTCTCCTCCTCGGCGGCGCCATCCCCAAAAAGAAGAAGGGAACGACGGACGACACATTATACACACATTACTCTATCCTCTCAACACTAGAGAATAACTGGGAGTTACCAAACTTGGGAAGATATGATGTAGGAGCCAACGTCTTCCAGGTCGTAGCCGATCAGACGGGATACACAAACCATGCACCTGAAAATGCTGCTTCGGTAAACAATTCTTTATCTTATGGAGGATTCGTGAACAGCGACCCAGAGAAATATTTACCAATACCAGCACCAAATCTCAAGTTGGTAGGGGCAGGAGGGCAGGGAGTTGATGACAGTGTTCACACACACTGGAATACAGCTGAGAATCAACTGACACCCTACGATGGAAGTGGAATCTTGTACGATGGAGGGAACGGAGTGTCAGATCCCAATGCACCCATTTACAAAGCTCAAGCGCCAGCTCCGAATGTTACGAGTACGGCATCTCCGGCTTCCGGTACGAGGAATTCGGCTGCTGTAAGAGCAGTGTTTTTGGATATCAGATTAGCGGGACTCGGAATGCTTTTGAGTATGGCGTTGGTTGCGGTATTGGTTCTGTAGGGTTGTATAATACCATGATTGGGCAATGGAAGCGGCTACTATGATACCATTTCCCGCGATGTTAGTTAGGGAAGTAAACAGACATCTGCATGCATGCACGGCGGCGTTACGAGGCTTATTTCCGGATATGGAATGACTACGGCGTTCACGGAAGAATGAGATTGATTTTGAAGAAGGTTCATTTGCTTGTCTTGCTGAGTTTTGCTTGCTGTTGCCATGATCCATGTTCTATGTTCTCTATCTGTATGCGTTGCCTTGTCACTTCGCCTGCTCCGGTTCTGCTTGAGCTCTTTAATAATTCCCAAGAAATTGGAGTCAGCATGCTTCTTTCCGGTAGTTTGAGGTGTAGAGTGTCCCAGAATCTGTGGGGCAGGGAGTAGAATGTCTCAAGAGTTTATTGGACAATACGAGCAGAATGTCCTAAGAACTATTGAGACATTGCTACGGGAGATCAATACTCCGCAAAGTTGGGACTGGCATCTGCACGTGGCTAGGAGTTCCGTATGAGGCAGTTTTCGAAAGCGAAAGCGAAAGTGCAATGACTTTGGTAATCGTTCTTGGCCATCTGACCTGAGTCAACATATTCAATTTCTCCTCCCCTCCCACTCAGGTCCTCTTCTAAATCGCATGCACACAAGATGCTCTCAATAAATCAGCTTGATTTTGTACTATTCTGCTTACAAATGTCTCGTAACTTGACTACAATCAACGCGAGAGCACTGTGGCTCTGTCATCCATTTGACATCTCATTCCTTCGTCCTCGATTTCCGTTGTTACTGACTCGTAAAGCACATGAGCTGGAAACACATCCACTCATCTTTCCACCGAAATTAGAACATCGAGTACCAGTTGCGATAACTCCAGGAGTAATCGAAAGAAGAGCTCACCAACCTCGAAACCCTTGGATGTCGAAATCATCGATCTCCGATCAAGAACACTGAAAGCGAGGCGCCGGCGTATATTCTGATATCGATATCGCACGTGGTCCAGCCTCACGGCAATCGGCTCTCGCAGTGACCTTTATTATATCAAATAGTGAATTCTCACGTAGGCATTACATGGTAAGCACTCTTCTCCCGCCAACACACAATTTACATTGTGCTAACAACAACAGTGGTGACCGCTCATTGGGTTTACGGGCCGAACTTGCAGTTATTCTCGGGTCTTCGGATTGGTTATCGGGTTTGCATGACGAAACTGTTCTCTCAGGCTTGTGTTATCCACTACTCCGCCAATTTTTTTGTTTTTTGTAAATCTTTTGATAAGTTGGTGGATTTTTTTGAGCTTACTTATTTTGACGATTTCGCGACCTCGCTTAGGTGAATAGGGGAATCAACACTCACGTCTTCCTGGCTTCACCTGATACCGTTATGCATGATTATCTCCAAATCTCCGATTAACGTTCGTGTTATGAGTTAAAGGATTTCTCATTCCGAGATGTACAATCAAAGTCCCCCTTCCTTCTTTTTGACGGGCTATCATCGCGTGCGCAGCGTCGTATGCAAGCAACGCTTCGCAACTCAGATTTTCTCAACTACATCTCTTCTCCATCACCACCGCCTTCCTGCAACTTCCTTTCCCACTTTAATTCGAGAAGCCAATATTCTTGGAAATGGAAAACCTCTCCCTTCTCTCCCTCCGAAGTCACCCACAAGCTCAGCCCACCCATCACCTCCCCTCCCCTCCCCATCCTCCTCTTTTCCCCGCGAAATAAGAGACACAATCTACACCCACGCCCTCACTCCCCCACACACTGTGACCGCCGTCCCGCACCCCTTCAAATAAACATCACCCTCTCTCCCACCAACGATCATCAAATTTCAGCACCGTATTCCCTCACGGAGTACAAACCGTCATCTCCATCTCTAATCCGCGCAAACCGACAGATCTACAACGAAGCATTATCCATCCTGTACGGCGCAAATACCTTCTGTTTCACCAACTCCGAACACTCCGCGTCTTCGCCCTCCAAATCGGCACCAATTCCACCCTTCTGAAGAAAATCGCCATAACGCTCATCCATGTGCCGACACGGAGAGCCGCCGTATTGCCGATCTTCGAAGATGTATTTTTTGGGGAGCGGGCAGAGGATTGGGAGGGTGCGTTGATTAAGACGCAGAAGATGTTTACGCGTGTTGAGGAGGTAGTAATAGTTGTGGATCGTGTGACGTGCAGGAAAGGGAGTATAGGGTAGATGCGGAGCTGGTAGGCGTTTTGGGGTGTTGGGGAACCTTGGGACCGGTGACGGGGGGGAAGTTGAGGTTGGTTCTGAGGGGGTGGAAGAGTGGGGAGAAGTATTGGTTGCCTGCATGGGAGATTGTGGAGCGCAGGTGGGAGGGGGGAGTGGGGTGAGGAGTATAGTGAGAGTGAAGGCGAGGAGGAGGATGGTGGTCTCGGGCCTGAAGGAGTGGTTGTTGACCCTTGGAGGGCTGCGAGAGGTGCTGGTGAGACACGAACTCATGCTAAAGATGACGAGAGGTATGCTTGGTAAATGAGTAATTTTCCGATCAGCTCTAGTGCAAGATCGGGTTTCTCTTTGTTCCACAATCCAAACAGTGTACGCAATGTAATGGAACGGCAAGAAGAAATGGAAGAAGATATGGGATAGAGTCATATGAGATTGGATTGCAGCTTTTGTACGGCCGTGGATTTATTATCCCCTTTCGTCCCCAACCCCCACCATCTTCAACCAAAGTCTACCCGAGTAGCGCTCCATCCGCTCCAATCCCAACCCAAGCATACAATAACCTATTAATCCCACGAGTATTCATCCCTAATCCAATATTCCATCCTCGATACCCACATCGACACCTCTTCATTTCTTGTAATTTGACTTTTTCTAGATACATCCATGCTTCGAGGATGAGAAGCGCTGCTATCACACCTGGAAACTTCGTCAGCAAATGCTCTCCAATATATGAAGTTTTGGGAGGGGAAAGGGGAAGAAGGAAACGTACAGAAACTAGCCTCCCAGTCCCCGCTTATAGTTCCAGCAACAACAGCAGTGATGCACAAGAAGAGTATACAGAGGCTCAGAATCTGGAAGCTGGATGGTGGGCAGTATCGCGCTTTCGGAACTTTTTTGCAAGACTCTGGATCATCTATGGGTGAAGACGTTTGCAGCTGGCTGTCCAGTTGCAATACGTTTTCTCCGCAACTAAGGAGATCCGAGGTGGAGGGTGTTTTCATAGTTGAATGATATTGTGGGGCCTTGGCTTTGTTAAACAAGCCTGTGTGCTCTCTTCCGTTGAGGATGGCACTTGGGACGATTTTTTCCGAGTCTCGCTGTGTTAACTGGAGCAAAGTATGTTGAGCGCTGAAGAAAGAGCTGGCAGAGAAAGAGGGGAAAAAGGTTGTCTTTAGTAGATCAGAGGGAGGAATCATGATTCAAAGTCTATGAAAATCGTGCATGAGCATGATTACGAGAATAGAGACCGTGATTACTATCGAGCTGCCTTGACTCGAATCATTAACATCATTCAGCGAAGTGGCTGCCGCCATGATTACATGGAGCAAGGAGAATAACATTCGAGAAACGTCCAGACAGATTCAAAGTCGCTAAGATCTGAATAGAAGGAATCAACAAAGAGATAGCTGCAACCTGGAGGAAGGGAGTTTGTGAATAAGGGTCACAGGGTGTGCAGCATCAGAGAAAAGCATGGATGCTCCTGGCCGTGATTGTCACGAGTCGGCTGGACTGCTGGAAGGGGAGAGTCCAGAATTTATGCGTAGGTATGAAATGATTGTTTAAGGGAAGCGTGGATGTCAAACACGTGTAGAAGCTTGCCGATGGCCAAAAGTAGCTTGGGTCCAGGAGGGGAAGAGAAGAGGTAGCAAAGAGGTAAAAGGCTGGTCGGAAGAGAACATGACTATACTGTTTACTGGACATCTTGATGTATAGAAGAATACTGTAGCATCCTTTTTCGTGTATGTCTCTAAGCTCAACCCTGCTCTAGAACCCTTCATGATACCTCTGATAGCGGTCTCCAGCATCGAGCATGTGCACTGATCCTTGCAATGGTATATATTTCTCGCCCAAAGCTTCTATCCCGTGGCCCCCCCCCCAAAGTTACGTAGACTTTGCTTTCCGAGTCTAGAAATGCGTGCTGCAAATATCATCATCAAACTTTTGCAAAAAGAGAGCCGTCAGATGCTTTTAGTGTTCCCCAGCCATCGCCACTTCTCCTCAATTCCCCACCGCAGCCTTCCATGTCTGTACCAATGGCCCTCCAACGCCGCAGATGGGATCACAATCTGGCACCGGGACAGCCCTGGCATTCTCAGTCTTCTGCTTCGTTTCCTGCTCGTCGGCCTTGCAGAAGTTGTTGTCCCAGTGTGGACTGCCCTGTGTGCTATCAGCTCTGAGAATAAAGGCGGCGAAGAGGGGGGAAGTTGCCTTGGGATACAAGCCAACGTACTCGTAGTCGTGGCTGCTTTCCAGACCTGTGGAGGTTTGTTATTATTTTCGGACAAGGCCTCGTGCCAACGAGATAAAATAGTAGTGAAGCAGAATCAGAGTAACACCAAGACAGCTCACGAGTGGAATCAAAGAAGTTCAGAGTCAAAGGAGATTATATTCCTACAACAGTGCGCCACTCCAGCCGGCAGCACAATGCAATCCCCCACTCTCAAGTCAACCTCCACCCCGACCTCTGCATCCAACGGGCCTCTTCCCAGCAGCAACCGACTGTGTCCCTTGAAAACAGCATACAGCTCATGCGTAACAGAATGAAAATGATGCGCCGGGTAGTGGTTGAAGACTCCGCCTTTCATCCAGTTGTTCGGTTCGACGGCTCCACAGATGTTCTCAGGGGTGGGGTTTGCGGGTAGGACGGAGCGGTAGACCAGCACAGGGAGAGGAGAATTTGGAACGTGAGGTGTAGATTTCGTGATGAAGTATGCTTCAGGAGAAGAAATCGGTGTATCTGAAGGCATCGTAAAGTGTGTTTGAGAGCTGTACTGTACATGTGTTGAGATACATGAGAGCTGAGGTGGTGATAAGCTTTGGAAAGATTGCGGGGTAGCTGCAGCTTGGTGTTCGTCATGTCGATCATCTCATCGCAAGGGGGAAGCGTCCACACCTTGAAGTCTGAATGCCCTCTTCAAACCCCAGCAGCCAAAGTCCCAACTGGTTCCGGCCTTGTAGAGAACAAGATCTTGTACTTGATGATCTCGACAACCTCCAGATCCTCCCCTGTGTCTCCTTCCTTGTGATCACCATCTTGCCCCTTCCGTTTCTGAATGACAGCAATAGCCTTCGGCAGCTTCTTCACCTCGCCCGTGAGTCGTTGATGCTTGCCTACGTAGAGATACACCCTCTTCATCCACTCGTTGCTTCCCTCGTTTCCTTCGTATTCAGGAAACACCAGCCTTCCCACCGGTGTCTCCATCACCTTTCCATCCCCCTCTCCACCTCCGTCACCCGTAGACATCGCAGCCCCATCGCCATGGCCCGGAAGGTTGATAGTCCCCTGAATCTCCAGCAGCGCGAGTCCAGCTTTCGTCTGGATCACGTGAGGGAGCGGGTTGCTGATTGGCTCTTGTTCGGGAGCTTTGACCGCTGTGTGAATTTTGATGCCTTTCTTCTCGTCTTCCATGTTGATTTGATTTGTCTGACAACGCGTAAGTACAACCCATAAACGTTGTAAGTACTTTCGTCGTGACCCTGTGTAAGAGAGAACTTGGGATGTAAGGGCGCCTGGAAGTCTAGAACACTCATTGGTTCTTGTTGCGAGGCTAGCGTCGGCGCGTGTGGTTGTTCCATATGCCGAGGATGAGCCGCCTTGAGCATTCATCGGAGGTTGAGGATAATCCGGAGCCGATATTAACTGTGACACAGGGTGAAAAGATTAGATGAAACCAAACACTGTAATAATGAGCACTAATTTTGCGCTGATCGTTGCTGGCTGGCTTTTGTCTGGAGTATCTGCCTTTTGGTAAGTAGTTTTCTCCTATTTCGTCTACTGTGGCCGCAAATCCTCGCCAACTCATAGTTCCACAACTACTGGCACAATTGCAAGCTGTGTAGTTCAATTACCACTGGCACAATTGCTAACCATAGTCCCACAGGTACTGGAACAACTACAAAGGGTTATCTGTAGAGAGAACATCATGGTGTTTTGGTCAATCCGAGGCTTGTTCTCAGCATCACGTGATATGCATCGCTTAGCCCTAGTTGTGTTTTCCCTTGGCACACACACGCTAACCTTTTCACTTTGAATTTCAGTATCCCGTCTCGCAACAACCTCATCTCGACCAGCAACACCGTCAAGATGAAGCTCGTAAGTCATCTGCCATTCTCCAGAATCAATTGTGAACATTACTAACCTGTGCGCGTGCCAGAATATCTCCTTCGTGAGTCCCCAACGCTTTTCCATCGCGAAAAATTCCGTCACGAATCCACGAACACACACTGACAATTGCACAGCCGGCGAACGGCAGCCAAAAGCTGATCGAGGTCGAAGATGAGCGAAAGCTGCGTGTCTTCATGGAGAAGCGGTACGAATAGCTCCTCAGCTTCGAATGCACAGCAGCTGACAATCACAGAATGGGCGCAGAGGTTCCTGGCGACTCTGTTGGCGACGAGTTCAAGGGCTACATCTTCAAGATCACCGGCGGCAACGACAAGCAAGGTTTCCCTATGAAGCAAGGTGTCATGCATCCCACTCGAGTTCGACTTCTCCTCTCCGATGGCCACTCCTGCTACCGACCCCGCCGCACCGGTGAGCGCAAGCGCAAATCCGTCCGTGGCTGCATCGTCGCAATGGACCTCTCCGTCCTCGCCCTCTCGATCGTCAAGCAAGGCGACGCCGATATCCCCGGCCTCACCGACGTCGTCCACCCCAAGCGTCTTGGTCCCAAGCGCGCAACCAAGATCCGCAAGTTCTTTGGCCTCACCAAGGAAGACGATGTACGTATCACCACGTATTTCCTCTTCGCCTGTCCTCCTAGTTGTCCCACAGCTTGGAGTGCACAGAGTGTGAGCTTGACATGATGGGCTAACGAGGTGCTGCCGGTTTTTACAGGTCCGCAAGTTTGTCATCCGTCGTGAAGTCCAGCCAAAGGGTGAGGGCAAGAAGCCGTACACCAAGGCTCCCAAGATTCAGCGATTGGTTACCCCGCAACGTCTTCAACACAAGCGCCATCGCGTTGCGTTGAAGCGCCGTAACGCTGAGCGAACCAAGGATGCTGCTGTACGTTCTTCGCCTCCAACCCCCCTTCCAAATCTCAAACTGACGGAACCTTCAGAACGAATATGCCGCCATCCTCACCAAGCGTGTCACCGAAGCAAAGTCCGCCCGTGCTGATCTCCGCAAGAGACGAGCATCTTCCATGCGCAAGTGATCTAACTCTTATTTTCGATCGCATCACAAAATACAATACCAAGGCTTTTCATTCTCAATTCATCGAGAGGATAGATCTTGTGGAACTTTCTTGCTGTGACTGGACACTTCTGTATCTAGGGAGGCTTGAGACCCATGAATTCTTTTCCCGCATGGTAGCGAGAATGGCTTTGATGATTCAGTATTGAAGTGTGAGAGGAGCGTAAAATGGCACTACAACTGCATATTAGCATGTAGCTAGGCGTTATTGAGATGCTTATTTGACCACAGTTGATTTTGCTCATGCTTGTGACTGAAAATATTTCCATGAAGCGCTCGAGGTGCTTGGGTCTTTGCAAGTATTCATCCACGAAGGCCAAGTAAAGGCACATTCTCCTCTGCTATCCTTAAATGCTCAACAACCTCTTATAGAACCAAGCCACAAGGCTGACTCGATGCTCCTCAACTCCTGAATTTGCTTCTCCCCTTTACACATCATCACAAGCTCAAGAAGCACGACGGTATTCAATGACTCAGATTCCATTTCTCTGGAATATATCAAGACAAACTACTGCAATCTAGAGAATAAGACAACAATGTATGGCGGCAGATGACAAACTACCTTGTAAGATTACAAAGTAACCCAAACCTCAACGCCCATGCAATCCCAAGAAACCAATCAATTTACCGATATGCACTTTCCTTCCAATTTCCCTCAATCCTCTCCCCCTCCTATCTCTCGTAACAGAGCACAGGAGCAGCAAAAGCAACTCAATCTGTCGGCGCATGCGTAAACAAAAAACTCACACTCTCCCCATTATGTGTGCGTCGAATCGCCTCCGCCAATGTAGGACTAATATCCATAACCCGCAACAGTCCACACCTCTCCCCCTTATCGCCGAGAGGAACCGTATTCGTAACTACCACCCTACTCAACTTACTCTTATTCAGGGTCTCGATCGCATTCCCGCTTAATATTCCATGAGTGACGATCGCAACGACTTCGCGCGCCTTGTGCGCCATTACCGTTTCCGCGGCTTTGACGAGCGTGCCACACGTGTCCGCCATGTCGTCGACAAGGATCGCGATCTTGTTCTCGACGTCGCCAACCAGCACCATGCGTGAGACTTCGTTGGGGCGCGCGCGCTCTTTGTGGATGAGTGCAAAGCCGAGATCGAGGCGGTCGGCTATGGATGTTGCCCTTTAACAAATATCAGATTCCCCTTCTTTCAAGATAGACATGATTGGGGATTGGAGAAGGCGAGAGGTGAAATGAAGGAAAGGGAAGGAAGGAAGGGAGACAAACCTCTTCGCACCCCCGGCATCAGGACTAACAACCACACAATCCTCAACCCTCAAATTCTCCCTGATCCAGCGCAAAGTGCTGGGCTCCGCATACAGATTATCGACCGGCACATTGAAGAACCCCTGGATCTGACTAGCATGCAAATCCATCGTGATAACATGATTACAGCCCGCCGTCTGCAGCATATTGGCTATCAATTTCGCGGATATCGGTGCTCTGCTCTTGTCTTTCTTGTCTTGGCGCGCATAGGGGAAGTTGGGGATCACGGCTGTGATGCGACGGGCCGAGGCGGTTTTGCAGGCGTTGATCATTATGAGGAGTTCCATGAGGTCGTCGTTGATGTCGCCGGGCGCGGTGGATTGGAGGATGAAGACTGCAAACGGAGTGAGCATTTTGAAAGTGTGAGCTTGCAGGCTTGGAGCAAGGGAGTGGAACGCACCGTCTTCATCCCGAACACTCTCACCCACAGTGACGCTCGTCTCCTGATTCGAATAATTCAAGCTCATCGTCTTTGCGAGCTCAATGCCCAACCTGTACCTCGTCAGCCTTCTATCCTTCCACCCTTCTGTCCTTCTATGCATTCCTTCCTCCCTCCATCATCTCATTCCTCCTCCCAGAAGTCGGAGTGGAGAGACAAACCTATCAGCGACCTGCTTCGCCAGCTGCGGGTGGCTATTGCCCGTAAGCAGCTTGATGGAATTCGTCGCCATCTTGTCTGTCTGTCTATCCTTTCTCTCAACCCTTCAATTCTCAATATCTTCCCTGTTTGTATGTATCCCTTCCCGCTTTCCCTTCTCTCTCTCTTTTCTTTCGAGGATGCAAATTGGTTTCTGGCAAGGGTTTGCTGCAAAACAAAGAAACGAAAGAATGAGTTGGCTGGCGTTTTTGGAGGATAAAGAAGGTGTGGCGGTGTATTGCCTACTTTTAGAGAACGGCCACCTGGCGCGGTATTTAAAAGCAAACTGCTTCGTTGGTGCTGTCAGTCCTAAGCTGTTCCTCAAAAATTTATTTCAAGGTTTAAGGTTAGCGGCGGGGTCAGAACCCCGGCCGGAAAAAGCCGAGTGGGGTGCAGTGCACGTGATCTAAGCTCTCCAACAAAGTCCTTCGTCCTTTCACAAAAGCAAGAAAGAAGGCAAAAGATTGATAGTAGGCATTCTATTGCTACCCGTGTAAAAGACGAAGTCATCAAGTATGATGCATTGCCATGCGTGCCACCTATCTATTTTACATTTTCATTCGCCTCCCAACCCATCATCGGTGTCGAGATCCCCTCCTCTCACTCAGCAAGCCCGAAGCAAATTCACAAACGACCTGCACTTCGTCGTGAACCACCCGCGCAAGGAAATTATGACGAGAAAGATGGAAGACCTCATACACCGTAGAATGAGAATGAAAAAGAGAGCAATAACCGCCAACCAGCCAGCCATCCGCTTATTCTTATGCACGCCTTTATGGCCAGGCAATAGAAGTACCAGCCAACCCGTATGAGGCCAAATACAAATCAGAAGAGAAGGAAAAAATCAAGAAGCTGATGACGCCGTCGAAATGCTTATCAAGGCTTGCCATGCATGATATTCGTGATGAATGAAAAAGTACAATTTTGCTCGTGACCGACGGAGGGAGGCATTTATGCGAAACCGAAGTACTCGCTTCCGGCGGTGATGGCTGTGAGGACTTGTTGGCGGAGGACCTCGTAGCTTTCATACTCGGGAAGATCAAGCTCTGGACTACTGTTAGCAGATGAATTATACAAATATCAAAGAGGACATACGGTTGAAGCATGTGTGCGAGCTCGGAAGTCTATCCTTGTTGCCATAATCACGATGGATGTTGAACCGACTGAAGCCATTCATGCCCTCGAGTTCCTTGAAGCCGTTGAGAGGTACCTTGCTAGTTCCGGTAACGAACTGCAGCAACTTGGCACGCTCTTCCTTGTCGTATGAACGGACAGCTCGCCAGAACCATTGGATTTGTGGAGATGAGGCAGAGTAGTTGTGGTATTCAGCGTTGCTCTTCCAGTCGTCCACATCAATCTCAGGCAAACCGGAGATTAACAACTCCAATTCTTGCTCATTGAAGATTGCGACTAGTTCGGCGGGAATAATATCATGGAATCCTACGAAGGTTAGCATCAATTTTGGCGCACTGAGGTGATCAGCTTACCCTTCAGAAATTCATCCAACTGCTCCTTCACCGATCCAGTGAGCTTCCACTGAACCATCAAGTGAACGTACTCATGCTTGTTCTCTTCAGTGACGGCGATGTTGCGACCATTTGGAATGAAATCAATAGTTTCTACCACACCAAACTTGTCATTGTCAACCGAGAATGTCTCCGTGATGATATCAGTAATGTCGTTCTCCAGCATCCAGCCAAGAGACTTGTAGTAATCCGGGTCAAGAGACTCCATATCCTTGAGAGAGACAGCCTTGCCCAAGATGCGCTTGTAGACGGCTCGACTGAAATGGCAATCCAAGACACGGCCCTCGTAGAGGGCCTTGCCAATGATCCGACCAATGAACTTGAAGAACATCAGATGCTCCTCGTTGATACTACTCAATTGGTTGGGGTGGAAGGTAGTGCGATCTGAGGATACGGGAATGAATAGAGCGTAGCCCGGATCGAACATCTGTCTGGAAAGAACCTGGAACCATTCGCGAGTAACACCACCTGCATCGACACCCTCCTCACCATGGAATCGGATGCTCAGCTTGCCATACTTCATCTGATCGCCAGTTTGGAAGTAGAGTGACTTGAAGGAGTCGTGGAAGACTTGGTCACGGCGAACAGACAATTGAAGAGGTGGGAATGATTGGCGGCTGTTTGGTGCCTTGGCGTGGAGGCTTCGGCTGAAGTAGTTGCGCTTATTGTCGAATTCGAGGACCTTTGGATTCTTGACCAGAAGAGAGAAGGTACCAGACATGAGCTTGGGAGTATGTCTAACAAGGTCGTTGAGAATCTTGCGATGCTCCTCGGTGAAGGTAAAGAACAAGTTCTCCATGTGTGACTCGGGAGGCGGGCTTGTCAAAATCAACTCTTTCTGGGAGCGGGCGAGAGGAGGTGGTTCCTTCAAAGTAGTGTTCTTGCAGACAACCATAAGAGCCTCAATGAGAGGCAGAAGAATGGTAGCGACGTTCAGCATATGTTCTCGTTGCCTGATGGCGCTGAGGCAAGCACTCAATCGCTCCCACATGCGGCCGAAGGTAGGGTTTTCGTAAAGAGAAGACAATAGATCTTGCTTCTCCAGCAATTGCGAAGACTCGCCTTCAACCTCAGCCTCGGTTGGCTTGTCCTTCTTCTCACGCTTGGGGTCGAAAAGATGATCAAGTGCGGTGAGAACACGGAGAAGCTTGTTCTGATCAGATCCACCAGGCGAGAATTTTGCCAATGCAACGCCTTGTATTTCAGTACCAGTAGTGGCCTTCTGGATTTGGGGAAGAAGGTCTTCAAGATCAACCAAGATAATCTCACCCAAGCCTTGAGCCTTGGTGATGAGTTCTCGACCAAACACTGCCTTTGCGCCGGGGATGGCTGAAAGGTTCTTAATCGTGGAAAGGGTCTCGCGGAATGTCTTTGACGAACATTCACGAGCCACAAAGATGTTGATCACCAGCTTGAGGTTGTGTTCGGGGATGACCGGAGGAGTAATTGGGCGTTGTTTCTTCTCTGAATCCTTAGAGGGTTCAGGTTTCGCAACTTGAGCATCCGCTGAGGACTCATCACCTTCGGTTGTTGCAGGTTGTGCTGGAGTTGCATCAACTGCTACGGTGTCAGAAACAACGGGCTCGGTTTGTGGCTCCGAAGACTGCTCATTGTTCGTCGTGGCGGTCTCGGGAGATGCGATAGATGCTGCGGTATCAGTGACAGACGGAGCGGCTTCAATCTTCTTAACTTCCTCCGCCTCTTTTTGCTTGCGTTGTAGAGCTTGAAGAGGAGAAGTAATCATGTTGAGTAGTGTCGAAAGAGATTCCATGACCGAAGAGCTGTCCATGATGAGTTCGCGATCCAACAGGCTCAACAACGAATTGAGAGGATATTTCGAAGCCTTGTTCTCCTTGCCCTTGCCCTTTCGGCTGAGACTACGTTTCAGACCTCCAACATTGTCGTGTTCTGTCAAGAAGAATGCAGGGATATGAGGATTGACTTGATTGAGGTAAACCAAGGCCGTCAAACATTGTTGGACAACCATGAGAGGTGATGCCTCGAAAGTTGTTTGTGTCAACGGGCCCAAACCTGTGAGTGCCTTCTTCAATGGCTGTGGAGTCTTCGGTTGAGCATCCTTTGGCTGCTTGGCTCTCAGAGATAGGTGAGCAAAGCTTCGTTCAACAGCCGACATGTCGACACTGCCGTCTTGCAGAATGTGAAGAAGGGTACTGAGCACCTCGTTTCGATTATGCCGATTCAGGGAGATGTTTTGAAGCACCGAATTGAGCGTGCTTCGAAGACTACCATGTTGGAATATGAACATTAGACGCAACAGAGTCGCAACACCTGGCTTATCAAGCATCTGGACGATGGCACGACGTGCAGGTCTCGTGGTGTTGACTTCGCGGGCACCATCTGTACCGGGAGGAGGTCCTCGTCTAGCGAAGCCGCCTGGAATTCTGCCGTGCACCGGATGGTCCCGCATGGCAGCGCGTGCCTGTTCTGCGAGTTCTTGTGGAAGCAGCGCAAGTACCTCTTCGTCTTGTTCCATGAGGACCTGATTTCGGAGAGCCGGTGCCAAAGTGGCCAAAATGGTAGCGGCATCCATGTCTCCCGCACCCGCGCCGCCGTTTGCAGCATTGGCTTGACGATTGCGCTCTTCACGCTCGCGCCGACGTCGTTCTTGTCTCTCCTGTTGGATAATCTCATCTCGAATGTCATCTGGTAAAGCGTCTAAGAACTCTTGGTCAATCTCGGACGGTGGTGCGCCAGTTGCTGCGGCTTGAGATCGTCGCTCGGCAACTGCAGACATGATGACTTCTTCTCGAATTTCTTCGGGCAACTCCTGGAGGAAATCGGGGTCAATACCAAGATCAGTAATATCGAATGGACTACCACGAATCATGGTCATGATTCGGGGACGGTCAGCCGCAGGAGTCTCTTCGGCTTGTTCGCCTGTAGCTGGAGTGCCCTCTGTCTCAACACCTTCCATGGCTTCGGTTGTGGACTCTGCCTGCTCGGCAGCTTCGGTCTCTGCTTGATCGGGTTCTGGCCCGCGCGCGGCAAGTGCCTCAGCGGCGGCTCTCTCTGCAGCTTCTCGCTCCTCGGCTTCCTTCTTCTCCCTAGCCGCCTTCTCCTCAGCCTCCTTTGCCTCCTTCGCAATTCGCTCTTCCTCGGCCCGCTTCTTGGCTTCCTCTTCCGCCTTACGAGCCCTCTCGGCTTCAGCAGCCTTGACTGCCTTCTCGGCTTCGATTGCGGGAGGAACAAGCAGTGACAAGATTGCATTGGCAAGAATTCCTGCAGCGTCGAGAGTGGATGTGCCAAAGAGAATCTTCGATTCCTCAAGCCATCGAGCGATCGTCGACGTTGGTGTAAAGAAAGCAGCACTTCCAGGCTCAGCATCGCCTCGTCTCGGGAAGTGAGAAGGTCGCATGCCAAACATTGCTTGGATATCTGGTGGTAAATGATGACCGGGACCTGTGGTGATATGAAATTGGAGTGCTTGACCGTTCCGGGCATGACCTGGCATGGATGGTAAGGATCTGATCACTTCATCCAGGAGAGCGGCTGTTCCGGGGCCCTCACCAAATGGTCGTCCACTAAAACCAATGTCTAAAATCTCAGCACCTGGCCCACCCATAGCTTGGATCCAATTACCCATTGTGGGAAGTCGATTGGAGCCATCTCGGCCGGGTCCACTAGCACCATGACGTTGCAGTAGAGGGTTGATTCCGTCGTCGCCGGATCGAGACGCTGCCGCGCCTGGGCGATGGGAGCGGTAGGAAGAGCGGTAGTCGGGTGCTGTATTCGGATCAGTTCTGTCTCTTGGCTGTGCAAATAGTCGGAGGCGGTTATCATCTAATCTTCTTGCTATGTTGTCGAAAAACTCGACTATTTCTCGAGTACTTGATGATATTCTGGAACGATTTTGTGAAAGGGGTAACGTACCACCCAGCGGGTCGCGAGGACCGCCAGGAAACAATGGGAAAGGCGAGAACCCTCCACGAGGCCGACGATGAACAATGACTGGCGGCTCAACATCATCCTGCCATCCACCACCAAATGACACGGCACCGGGACCATCAACTGGGGTGACATTAGCTGGGCTCGACGAGAAAAAGAGGGAGGACAAACTTGGAAATTGGTCAAACATCATCTCTTCCTCATCCATATCATCCTCGTCTTCTTCATCGTCTGGAGAGTGTTAGATCTATAATTTGAGCGGCGATAGAAATCAACATACCGTCTTCATCATTCTCCTCGTACTCGCCGCCAACTAATTGGCCATCGTCCTCGGCCTCACGCTCAATAGCTTCGGCTTCCATGTGCTCCATGATTTCTGCGGCATCCTCTTCATCACCGCCTTGGAGAGCACGAACGAGATGTCGAATAGGACCTTCCATACCACCCATTCCTGCAATGGCATGCATCTGCTCCTCTTCTTGATCCGCAGCTTGGCCTTCGTAGTCCTCTTCTTCGCCCTCATCCTCTTCATCGTCACTCTCCCACTCGCCCATGTCGTCTTCCTCTGCGAGTTGCTGGACGTTTCCGGCTTCATCGATGATTTCGACGCGAGCATCATCATCTTCTGAATCGTGCTCGTCGCTATCATCGTCATCTCCACTTGAGCCGTCTTCGTCGTCTTCATCGTCATCGTCTTCCATGATAACTTCGACATCGACTCCATGATCGCCGGAGAGACCTTCGATTGGACCCATACCCTCGATTTCTTCATCCTCATCGCTGATGTTGTCTTCATCATCTTCTGGGCCATCTTCCTCGTAGTCCATCTCGTCATCATATTCGCCTTCGTACATCTCCTCGTCATCTGCAAAGGTTAGTTGGTTGTTTATTTGGAAGGAGATTACCAGCATACCATCATCAGACTCTGACGACGAATCTTCCTCACGCCCGGGCTCGAACATGCCCAGTGTTGAGTTGCGGAAGAGATCTGGGGTTTCCTCGCGCTCGTCCTCATGCTCGGAGACTGAAGTTGCGGATTCAATCTCATCCTCATCATTCTGGCCAGGGGTGGCAGAAATGAGAGACAAATCGCTGAGTTGGACCGCGGTTGTTGTAAGGGTCTTGAGAGGCCGCAGGATGTACTTAACCGCACGCTTGGCGTTAGGGAAGTTGAGGTCGATATCAGCAATGGACGCCGTAAGCGCATTGACGTAGCCCTTCTCGAACATGATTCGACGGAGCTGCTTCTGAGACATCGATGCCACGGCAGGGTCCGACACGCCCACATTCTCCTTGCCGGTCATGATATGGTTCATGAGGTCAGCGAGAGCGAGCATGCGAGCATACTTCACGTCAAGTGGTTCTGTGGACGAACTTGCTTCCTTGTAGGCCTTGAGGATATGGTCCAAGACAAAACGGCGCACGTAAAGAAGATCTAGCTCGTTCTCGCTGTCATAAGGCTCGTGGTTCTTGTCGATAGGTTGCTCCCCAGTCTTGGTCAACAGTGCCGTCAGAACTGAGTCAGCCCAAGATGAAGTGACAAGCTTCTTTCGCAAAGAGGTCGTCTCAACATGATCCAAGGTGCCAATTGGAATGAGATCAAACAGAAGGTAGTTGACCACGGCTGATCTAGGCTTGGATGGAGTCATGGCTTGAGGAGGAGCACTGCGCTTGAAGTTGATAAATTCAATCTTTGTGCGATTGTAAGATGAGAGGAGCTCCGTAAGGCACTGGAGAATGAAACATCGGTAGATGTAGATTGGATGTTCTTCGGCCTTGAAATCTTGCTTGGCGGGAGGTTTAGAATTCTTGGTGTCCTTCGGAGTGCCTGCGTCTGAGGGCGATGAAGTGCCAGCCATTGGGATGTCACCATTGCTTGTTGAACCGTTATTCTCTGTGCTAACTGGTGCCGCAACGGCCTCTTTGTCTTCCACATCTCTGTAGTTGAGAAGCTCACACAGCAGGAAATGGATCACTCCGTCGGGGTTCTCAAGAACTGGCAACTTGTGCTCATGTGCGGGCTTAGGAGCGTCGGGCATCTCGCTGTCGGCAGCTTCTGTGCTCGGCTTGATATCTTGAATCGACAAGTCTTCCGTGGCTTGCACGGTTGGTGAAACTGCATCCTCTGTAGTCTTGCTCGTTAACTCAGGCGCCTTCTCCTTCAGCACCAAGGAGTGATGTCGGCTCGGAGCGTCTGATGGTGTGTATGACCAACGGTTGAACTTGACCATCTCGTTGGTGACTTCTACGAAGAGTTCGGGGTTGCGCAAAGCGGTGTGCGAGAGCCCACGAAGATAGGTCTTCTCATCAATGACTCGCTGAGTACGCGTAGTCTCGAGGTAAGACTTGATGTCTGCCCGCATGATCTGCTTGACTGTTTCGTCATCCTCAATGATGTGTCGTAAGATCAGCATCAGAGGGCTTTGGAGTCGGACTGAACTTGCGCCGGCAAGTTGCTTTGCCATTAAGAATAGTCGCTGGATATACTTCTTCTCGCCGACGGCTTGTGCAACCGATCGGTTGCGTGTTAGGATGACCAAGATGCGCAGAACGGCAAGAGCCAGGGATTCATCCTTGCCGATCTTGGGCAGGATTGCAAGGATTGCATCAAGAAGCTGAGTTCGCTCCTCTTGCGATACCGAGGGCTCAAAGGGATCCAGAACTGGGGGTTCGGCGGTATCAGCCTCGTCCTTTGGTGGCGTCCATCTAGTCTTTCGTGGTCTCGCATCTTCGCTAAGAAGCATCTCGACAATCAGAAGGATGTGTGCAATCCAGGGCGATGGATCTTCTGCGGAATGACTCGGAGACAACTTGACAAAGCTTAACAAGGTGCTGAGGTTGTCCTTTAGTTCCGGAACGGCAGCCGCATAGAACATCTTGTCGCGAAGCATCAGTGCCAGCAGGTGAGCATAAGCAGCGATCTTCTTGCCACAGGGTCGAAGATCATCTTCCCCAGCGAACGACATGAGAGCAACGACCAACGTCGAACCGACCACGTTGCGCTGTGCTGTAGGGTCAGTAGACTTGTTAACCACCGTGGTGATCAGGTCAGACACCTCAAAAGTAACCTCGCCGTGAGCGTTGATGACATCAAGGCATTTGTCGATCAGATTATCACGGATAGTGTCTCGTTCCTCGTTCAAATCATCAACGGTGATCTGAGGACGAGTGGGTTCTTCGGTTGGCGGTGAAGGATGTGGCCCAGAAGATGAGCTAGCAAGAGGCAATCCTGACGCAGGCTCTGAGGCTTCACTATTTCTGCTCTCGAGTCTTGCCAATAATTGATCGAAGTTTGGAGGGACGGTCTCGCCAGCTGTCGCAGACGGAGGTGCAGGCTCTCTGGTCAAAGCATTGATGATGTTAGAAACGGTGGGACCTCCTGTCATGGAATGGTCATCGGGGGTTGCTGTTCCAGTGGAGGCCCCAGTACGTGGACGAGAAGACGTGGTCGCATCTGGAGACGGGGCAACGTCTCCTTCTGGAACCGGATTTCGGCCATTGTTTCCCTCGAGGACATCTCGACAATACTCGATAGCCAATGCTACCTGATTGTTGCAGCGGTAAAGGGCCTCGTTCGCAAGTTCGACCTCAAAATTATGACTCGTGACTGCTGTTTGGTACTCGCGATTGAATTTGAAAGGCTTGCGAGGGCCTTTCACAGCTGTAACGGGGGTTTTGTCGGATCGTTTGACCGCGCTTGCTTCAAAGTCAGCAGCAGCGATGGTGCGAATTACTTCGATGAGTTTCTCAGAGATGGAACTGGAACCCTTCTCAATAAGGTCAGAGCCCCATAATCGCCGGATGGTTGGAAGGATGGCCATCCTCAATTCCACGAGGAACTGGGGTGCAGAGAAATAGTCTACCCGGGTCCGATCTCTCTCTGATCTGGCCACCAGGGCCAGTGTTTGCATGGCTTCAGTCACGTTCTTCCCATTGGCGAGTCGACTGTAAAGTGTAAGGATATCCACAGCGCCTCTTGTTGCCAGAGACAATCTGAGCTCCTCCTCTCTATTGCTTTCCGTCTTTGGTGGTTGAAGTAAATGATTGGAGGGGTTAGAGCAAATCTCAGATGTGAAGGACTCCAGGATGCGGTTGAGAGTGTCGAATCCACCACGATCCTTGAAGGCTTGCAAAACCAGCGTAATCGTTTGTACAGCGCGGTCGTTGGAACGAGATCCTGCAGCAAGGAGCGAATTAGAAAAGTTAAGTAAGGTTGAGGTATTGGATTCTTACCATCGATCAACACATCCTTGATGACGTTAATCATACCCATCCAATAATTGTAATTTTCAGACGAGGATTCCTTTCCGGCAGGCGTGAGCTGGCCGATTACAGTCTCAGCCAACGCGTCGGCAATGGCGGCGTAGCCTTGCTTCTGGAAAGTATCTGGGTTGCGCTTCATTACTAATGCCTTGCCAAGTATCTGAAAGAAAGGAGAGATAGTTCGTGGCATCTTGTTCAGGAGATATCCGATTGTCTGATAGTTCTTGAAAAGGGGGCTTTCCTGCTCGGTCTTGGTCAAGGCTCGCTTTGCATCCGTCGATGGAGAGCCGGTGCTGATCTTCCCTACTGAAGCATCGCCGTTCGGAGCATCCAGTGGTGAGGGAACAGCCTGGGCTTCACTGCCTGACTGCTCATTGACCGGCGTTGATGGCTCAGCACTCACGGTGTTCTCGATGATAGGAGGCTCGCCAAACCCGGAATCCTTCATGCGTCTGTGGTTCTTCCAATTGTCAGGAACCTTTGTTACAAGTCGAGCCTCCTCTCTAAGAGAAGCGCCGAGTAAGGGACCAAGGCATTGGACAAGACGGATGTAGTAGTCGGCAACATTGACTTGGCCGAAGCTTGTGCTGTTACTTCTGTGATTAAAAGCAGCGCTCTGGAAGTAAGAATTAATATTTGTGACCAAGGAATGAATATTGACCAAGGCTTTGGCGAAGTCTGTGCCTTTTGCCAGCAGCTCCACATCAGCTGATTGTCGGGAATCTTGGTTGACAAAGGGAGCGAAGAACAACCCCTCTCCTGTGTAGCTAGAGAATGGTTCAAGGATGTCTGCCGCGGATTGTGCTCTCTTAAGCAGGGACGGCATGGTAAGATGCGGCTTTGTTTCTGCTAGGATAGCAACCACTTGATGGATTGTTCGACTGGCTGCTCCATCACCGAAGTCATATGCAAGACATGGCGAGTCTGCTAAATCAAGCACATACTCAATGCCACCTTTGGAGCTGAAGTCGGATCGAACAGACGAGTTTCCGAGCATTGCAGATAAGAATGTCGCAACAGCAGAGATGTAAGGTGTCATCGAGGCATTCTTGCCGAGTGGCTGTGCAGCAACCACATTCACGGACATAGAATCAGCATCTCTCATCTCTACATCGGTACCACCATCAACCGCCTTGCCTTTGCCTTTTGAAGATCTGTGCTCAGAGTGGACATTGAGTTGTTCATCGGCAATAACAGTGTTTCCAAGAGCATCAGTTGTCCACAACTTGGCGCCAATCTTGTTCTCTTCAGCCTTGGTCTTGCACAGGTATCCAACGCGAGCAACCATGTGCAGGATAGAGTTCATGATCGCAGTCTTCAACGGTGGATGATGTCGGACTAGCTCGTCGAAAGTTCCTCCAAGATTCTGTGGCAGATCCTTGTTGGCATCCATGACCTTGACATGCTCGGGGCTCTCGAAAATTTCGAAGAAGCTTTCCAAGGCCTTTGAGACTTGAAACATCTTCATACCGTTGTGGTTGAGGCAGATTGCACCAAATGCTTGAGGAATGATGTTGATAGTATCTGATGTTGGCATAATACCCCGAGCTAGTGGCCCATCGCGAGGACCTTGAAGTACCGAGGACAGAGGACGAGTGACAATAGGAGCGCTCTCATCGTCACTGTCATCGTCATCAGATGGGGCCAAAGGAGAACTACCTTCGACCGATGCGGGGGCGTCCGGGGTGTCTGATTTCTCATCCTTCTTGGGTTCAGGAGGCATGACGATGGGTGTTTGGGTAACCGCTTCAAGGAGGGCTCTGCTAAGACCAGCTTCCGCGATAACAGCAAAACTCGTGGGCTCATTATTGATGAAATCGTTGAGGATGCTGACTGCGTTGGTCCAAACAACCGAGCCAAAGCATGGCCCGTTTGAAATGATCTGACGCAGACCGCTCAGCAGTTGAGAAGAATCAATCAGATTTCGCAACAATCTGTCGAAATTGCCACCAAATCCTCCAGCACTGGACATCATGTGATGAATAAACTTGAAGAGCCACTTTAGAGTTTGCTGTTGGAAATATGGAATCTGATAGTCGACGGCTGCTGAGCGATATTCATCACGGATGCCATTTCCAGACGCAGCATTCTCTGATGCTGTCTTCACTTCGAAGACGATCAGATCGGAAACGGCATCAAGGCCTTCTGCGCTGACAAGAGTTTGGTATGCGTCGCGGGTACTGTAAAGGACGGTATCCAGGAAGGACAAAACGCTGGGATGATAACGCTCAGCAATGTTGGTGCGCATAGTGAGGACCTCGACCACGATAGGCATCATACCAGCTGTGACCAAATCACCGCCGGTTCGAGGGTTGGCGGCAAGGTTCGAGATCAAAGAGAACAGAGCCTCACGCCACTGATCTTCCTCGGTGAGCTGATTTCCATCGTCGTTTCCGTTGATCTCAGCAACAGCTTTTCTAACCACGTAAAGGAGCACACCATGGTTGACATTGGTATTTAGAGCAGCGCAAACATCTGAGAACTTGCTCTGATGGCCAGCTAATGCGTCCAATGCGCGAAACGCCAGGGTTTGTAGTGGCCTGGGGACGGCAATGTCTCCTTCTGGTGCTGGATGAACTAACTCTGCAAGTTGATACGTAAGTTGCAATCGACGAGGCTCATCACTGTCTTGCTTTAAGACGGTATCTTGGAAGGCTGTTTCCGCGTGGATGTACGCCAAGTTCGTGACAGCCAACAATCGAACTGCTAAAAGCTGCCGCCTAGTGTCCAGCGATGTTGTCAGGGCATCTGCTACGCGGAGCTTTGAGAGAAGCTCGTATTGCAACTCTTGTGGCAAGCCGGATATGTTCTCCCGCAAAAGCGTATGAATGCCTGTAGACTTGAGCTTGGATGACGAGATCTCGATTACTTTGAAATTAGGACGTGGGGTATCATCGGAAGGGAAAGTTGAAGAACGGGGTAATGTCGGTGGAGACTCATCCGAGGTTGTTTGTCTGTTTGTACGCTGACCGTTAGGTCCCAGGTTGGATGATCGACGAACCGGGGTGGGAGTGATGGGGAGTGCTGGAGATGGAGTACTTGGGGTGCGAGGTTGATTGCTAACAGAGTCGACTTCAGCAGTAGGCTTTGGATAATGTGTAACCTTGACATCTGCCCACTCATCCCAATTGCCCTCTGGAACAGAAGCGCCGGCATCAGTCGCACTACGAATGCTCTTAGGGCTGCTACTAACGCCGCTTCCACCCTTGACGATTGAAACGAGGTCATTGGCGTATACGGTTGCTGCGGGACCCTTTTGAGCAGATGAAGGGATGTTGAAATATGTCTTTTCCTTCCCCTTGGCACTCGGAGTGGCTGGTGTAGTTGGTTGCGTAGCTTCAACAGATGTTGTGACAGTCTTTGAGAAAGGCATAGCCAGCTGGAGAACCCTATCCAAATCGATGTTGTAATGGTTTGTCAAGATGGCATTGCTCACATGTCGGACAGGGATGTTCATGCGCTTCAACGCAGCCTGATATCTCTGTGCCAATTCGGATCCTAGACGGAGCGTGCTCTCGAGAAGGGTTAATGAGGTGGAGTTGAGGAGGTTGTTCAGATGTGAGCTGCTGGCGTAGATACTACGATTACCACAATTCTGCAGCAACATTCTTGAAAAGTCCAATATCGACTCAACCAGCTCTCTGTCTCCCTCTTGCGAGAATCCCAGCTGCTCGGTACTGCGGCCATGCTTCGATTGCTCCGATGCGTCTCCAACGTCAGACTCGAGCAGGGTGCATGCAAAGTCGACAATTTGAGGTGCTTCATCGAGCTTATATGTCTTGCAGAACTTTTCGAGAATCTCGTCGAATCTATTGAGAAGCGGAATCCAATGATACAGGTCGCCTCTCGGGAATGGCCATCTTGTTGGGAAGGTCGAGAGATGTTGTGGCAGGAGGAGTAAGGAAATGGAAGTAGCCTCTGTGCGGAAGTCCTTGATCCACGGTGACTACACCACTTGTTAGCATAAATGTAACGTGTCCAGGTAGATTTCAGAAGCTTACCAAAGACTCAGTGTGCTTCGTCTGCATGGACTTGGTTATTCGGACCATGATGATGGCAGGAGCGGGAAAACCGCTGAAGAATCAGTTTTGACCCCCCTCCACGGCCTCCGCGTCTATCCTAGCTGTCGACAGCTTGGCAGACAGTAGAAGGAGCGTCCACGATAGGACGACTCCGAATCTGGCGTAGAAAACGAGCTTCGTTTGCACTGGTGGAACAGGCCGTCTTCAAGAAGCTTTGGGAGTGGCCGAGCCGGATCTGCAAGTCAGTGATGGCGAGGACGATGGTTCCCTACCCGTAGATGGAGTTCTTCAATATTTTGCCAATGAGGGACAGATGAGAATTGAGGGAGCTTGGTGCGTTCGTGTTGGGGTGGAGGGTGAACGGGTTGTTGCTCGCGAACAATGAATCGAAAAGAGCGTGTCGAAAGGAACGGTGCAGGCGCCTTTGGAGTCTCTATCGATGGAAGATGCTTGAACTAGCTGGTAAGATAGGCCAGCAGTCAAAATATGGTATCTCGCGATGTTGGTTGTTGAAGGAGGTGGGGGGGTTGGCGGATGAAGAAAGGTGAAGGAGCTTCTTGAAGGTGCGGGAGCCTTTGGAATTTCGAGATCCGTCGCGGCAAACCGCGCGCTCGCTAACCGTAAAGTACGTCACTCTACCCGCCCATGCTTCCAACACGTATTTATTCGGGCAGTGAATTAGAAATTTGTTGATTTAGTGCCGGTAATTCGCAGGTGGTGATGTTCTATAAATGTTCTATCAAACAGGTTTGTTGTCTTCATTTGCAAGGTAGACCGAATCACCCCTCCCGACGCCGGTCCATGTAGGCAGATTTTCCTCCGGCGAAATCGCACGGCAGTATCTCAACCTCCACCAGGAAGCACCAGCAGGCAAGGCAGCCGCGTTGTATATTGTTAAGAATCGGTCCATCGTACTGCATAGTCGGGATCCAAGGAATCGCAGACCCTTCCCACAATCGAGTTCTTTCAAGTCGTCAAGTCCTCCCTCAGCCGGATAAATCTCAGCCTCGCGTCCCAAGAGACAATCCACAGTATATGCACATATCCCAAACCTCTTCAATGTAACACCAGCCAGCTAACTAAGTCGGATCCACGCCCTGATTTTTTCGTTCGATGAAAAGGATTCTTCGATACGCCTCCCGGAAGAACCCTTCAGCTTCTACTCACGAGGGGATACAGCAAAACAAGACTTCTGAAGTTCGTGATACATTCCAAACAGCCAAAGACTTCAGGGCTCAAGATAGTAAACCATTCGGTGCGAGGTTGAATGCGCTGACGAAGCCAGGCCCCGTCATAACTCTCTCAGCCTCGCGGCGAGGCTACTCGTGCTCGTACACGTGACTCCGGAAATCTCCAGCTGGCACCCCTTTGAAGAGGCGGAAGTGCCCCTCGCCCCGGTTTCTAGACATGCAGATGCCTGACAAGACTGGAGACAAAAGTGCAGAGCTGGTTAATTGAGTTGGAAGGATGAGCAGTCGTCAGCTTGGCTCTCGTTTCTGTCAGTCAAGCATATCTTTTTTCCAGAAAGCCTACTTTTTTTAAATGCGACTAACCCGAAGATTCACAACGCGGAAGCCAAAAGGAGCCCTGCACAATCGAGTCCAAAACACTCGACGAACCGTTGCCCCTGAGCCAACCATAATATGTAATCTGGACTTCCTCATCATCACGGGACACAGAAATGTTTTAACTTCAATCCGGCAAGATCGTCGGTTTCAAGATCCTTTCCTGGGCCCCTTGATTCGCTGGCACATTTTGGAGAGTGGCGCAAGGCGGCGATGCCCCTGGACTGTGGCTCTGTTGAGGATCTGAATGGGCCATCCCAATTCGCTGCGCGCCTGTGGAAGGGGTAGCACGAGAACATCTTACGAGCCGGCCTTAATCTTGGCCATGTGTCTTTGTTTTCGGCCTCCCCTGTGATTCTGTGAATAATTGATTAATTGCCAATCTGCAACATGTCCATGCCTTCATGATTCCCGAAGTCTCTTTTTCTACACATTCTACACCAGGTCGATCTGTATAGGCTGCCCCTGTCAGCTAAGATCACTTCCTTCTTAGCGACGCGTCAAAAGAAGCAGGGCAGGACCGCAAATAATCTCGAGTCTCGATTCCCAGAATCGAGCTCACCGACCTCCTCCCATTGCATGCTCTGCAACGTCACTCAGCATCTCGACGACACCGATTCTGCACTCCTGTATTTCGTACACACTGGGTTCAGTTGCAGCTTACCTACAACCGTCTGCTGCAGCGTTTGGAAAGCGGGAGACCGCACCCTTTCTTTGATGGCATCGACCAGCTCCTGACAGCACCCCCGTTCATCGAAGCGCCATTGATGAGAGAAACCAGCAGCAATGTCTGATCACGAGCATAACGATGAGGGGGACTCCAGATCGAGAGAGAGGAAGGATTCGAATCCAGACAACTCAGACCGGGAGAATGTATGTCGCAATCCTGCTCCCTTGTTTGCTCTCAGGCAGCGTCACACGACCCATCACCTGCGTCTGTACTCCTGGAAACCTGGCTAATAATCGCTCTCTGTAGGACACATTCGAGGATGCGAACGCTACCGCATCTGCAGAACCCCCACGAACAGCATCGGCTGAGAGGACACGATCGTTGACCAAACGGAGATCATCCTCAACCCACACACAAGAGAGATCCGAACATCCCCCCATACCTGTTGTTCCGGAAGCAAATGGTGGCCCGGAGCACGATGGCCATGATACAAGACAACCAAAATCCCCTCTTTTGACTTCCCGTCGACTGTCTACTTCGTCCCTCGATAATGTCAGCCTTGATGAGGATGGGACCCCCTTGAAACCAAGTTTATCAAAAGGTATAATTCTGCATCTATTACACATGGTTTGAGGAACCAAGCTGACACCGTCATCTACAGAGAACTCGAAACCCGTTCCCCCTCCCAGGAATACGAAGCCCTCAATCCAAGGACTATCCGGCGTGCTCCCTTCGGTACCATGGGCTCCTCCACCTCAATCGCATCAAGGCTCCCAACTCCCGCCTCCTGCACCATCCGCAACAAGAAAGCTGACAAGTCCATTCTCCTGGCTGTCAAGGAACGCCTCAACCCCAAAAGATACCGTTACATCTCCCCCTTTACCTTCGCCGAATAACAGTGGAGAACGAAGGAATACCGCCTCGTCGATCGCAACGATAAATAGCAACCCAGAGATGATGCTGAGCAAACTAGAGGAGGGCCACGAGGGAGAGGTAGCAAATGGGCACAAGCGGCCAATAAGGAACAGCCTGAGGGATAGATTCAAGCTTTTACGGATGCGAGAAGAAGCGGGGATTACTGCATTACCTGAAGATGATAAAGGGGGAAGTGCACTGGCGGGCCTCATAGGAAGAAGTGCAAGCCTAGGCCTTGGTCTTGCAAGTCCGACAAGCGTCACCGACGACAGAGAGCTTTCTCTGAATGCCGCCCACTCACCGTCTTCACCAAATCCCTCTAGTCCTAGCCCTGCTACGGTCAATCCCGCACTAGCACCAGGTACAGCATCCGGAGTTTCAGCTGGACCATCTGCGATGGCTGATCCCTCGGCGCCGGTTGATTGGGATTTGTGGCAGGCAGTCGTTGACGAAGGCCCGGCAGCTGTTGCAAGGACAAGTCCAGAGGATCTGAATCGAGCCATTGCGACTGGTATTCCGAATGTTATTAGAGGGGTAGTCTGGCAAATCCTCGCCCAGAGCAAAAACGAAGAACTTGAGAGTGTGTACAGGGACTTGGTTACTCGCGGGACGGACAAAGATAAAGATAGGTTGAGTGGATCGAGCGGGGCACACAGCACGCATTCCAACAACAGCAAAGAAAAAGAAGAAACAGTGGCTTCCTCAGCATCCTCGATACATTCAGATCACTCGACACCTGCAACTACTTTAACAAACGGCTTGAGATCGCCATCCCCTCCAAAGGATCCAGAGATGCTGGCAAAAGCTCAAGCTGCTTCAATGGCTGTAAAGAAACAGAAAGCCAAGGAAGATGCTGCTTCGTTGGCAAAACTAGAGAAGGCCATCAAACGAGATCTGGGGGCTCGAACCAGTTTCTCGAAATTTGCGGCCAGTGCTGGGCTACAGGAGGGGTTATTTGGTGTTTGCAAAGCGTATGCCCTTTTTGACGAGGGTGTGGGATACGCTCAAGGCATGAACTTTCTGGTCATGCCTTTGCTTTTCAATGTAAGAGCTTACAAAAGCCCTCGAAATCATTTACTAACGATTTTCAGATGCCTGAGGATGAAGCGTTCTGCTTGCTGGTTCGCTTGATGAACCAATATCACCTCCGAGATTTGTTCACCCAGGACATGCCAGGTCTGCATATGCATCTGTACCAGTTTGAACGCCTGTTAGAAGACTTCGAACCGGCTTTGTACTGCCACCTTCATCGCCGCCAAGTCTCACCGCATTTATACGCCACCCAGTGGTTTTTGACTTTGTTCGCTTACAGATTCCCACTCCAACTTGTGCTCCGAATTTACGATTTAATCCTCAGCGAAGGGCTGGAAGCCATTATCAAATTTGGAATCGTCCTCATGCAAAAGAATGCTGCAACACTCCTGGGCATGACTGACATGGTCTTGTTGACAAGCTTCTTGAAGGATCGTGTCTTCGATGTCTACATCGATAAAGCACCGTCTGCTGGGTCAATTCTCGAGTCTGGTTTCTTCGGTAGCTCAGGTTCAAGCATCGACAAGGAAGTTTACCGAGCGGATCAGCTGATCCAGGATGCTTGTGCTGTCAAAATTACACCCGAGATCTTGAAGACGTATACTTTAGAATGGGAAGAAAAGACCCGATTGGAAAAGGAGCGTGAGGCTGAGCTCGAGTCCTTGAGGCAAAACAATGCATCTCTCACACACAAAGTTCGGGTCCTTGAGCAAAGAGTTGAAAAGCATGACGAGGAGCACGCTGCTCTTGCAACAGATCTTGTGAAGGTTCAAATTGAGAATGGCGATTTGAAAGATGAGAATGAATCACTCAAGGGACAAGTAGTGGAGTTGAGATCCGTTATTGAAACGCAGCCGCAGGAAGTGGAAGAAAGGCTGAAAACTGAGATGGATCGGTTGATGAAGAGAAATCAAGAAGTACACGAAGAGAACACGAAGTTGGAAGAGGAGATGAGCGAAATGGAGCAGACTCTCGTGGCTACAAAGATGCAATATGCAGAGGTATGTTTTCAACTCCGGGAAGCGATTTCGCATTCTAATGTATTCAGATCAACTCTCAACACGAAGCTCTCACTCGAAAATGGAATGATCTCAGAAAGGCTCTCGACTAAGCTCCTCTGACCATTAACGGCCACCCGAATTGTACAGTCTCCTCAATTCTCTTTGTATTCGAACAGTCAACAAAGCTCAGGCTATTGCTCTACGATTTGGCTTAGCGACGCATGCATGCTTACGAAACTGTGATATCCCCTTTCCTATCCTACGTCTCGGCATGGTTGGCATGGTACGGCTGGCGTGTTGATGTATGTTATGACCCGCCCTCTTTGGCGAACAGACTCGGTGCCTGGATGGCATGCGAGAAGTTGTATATAGTTAAGCAGTCCTTTGTGCGAAGAATTCAATGGAATAAAGCGATGAGCTACTGATTAGTCTAATCAGCACCTAAACTTCCACCATAACATGAAAACCTGTCACGCCCTTCAACTCCACCACAACTATGAATTCTGACAGTAAAATTATGAGCTAGTTAGCTTGACTTTCCCATGAAACTTGTGAAGCAAAGCCCGCTTTGTTTCCACCACGTTTTACCTCGCACAGGCCGCTCAGGCAGCCAATCCTGTCGAAGTTTCAAGACCTCCTCACACACTCGAACAACGCCCTTCCTCCTCGAAACGTTGCTCCCACAGGAAAATAAAGTTTTGCTGTGGCGGAGTGATCAACCGGGTGTCTGTGCCATGGCTCTAACCAACGGCTCTCCTTTCGAATCTTGGCTCCCGCGCTGTGATGTCTTCTCTTCTTCGGCATGGAGAAGTATATAGGCACCCTCTCCCCTTATGCTTCTTCTTCCCGCCATCTCAGTCCTCTTTGTTCTGCCTTTTTAATCTCGTGGGTCGAAGTTATTCTTTTAATCAGCAAAATGCATCTCACAACCCTCCTCCCCCTGGGCCTCGCCAGCATAACAATCGCACAAAGCACAATGTCCCTCTCCGCAGTGCTGACCGCCAACAACAAAACCCTTTCTACACTCAACGGTATTTCTCCCTCCAACGAAAACGAAAGAATGAACTAACTGAAATTCGCAGGCCTCCTCGCAGCCCAGCCCGCTCTCGTCACAGCCCTCTCCAGCGCTCAGGGAATTACGATCTTAGCACCGAGCAACGATGCATTTAGCAAGATCCTCAGCACTTCCGCAGGAATGGTAAGTCCCCAAATTCTCTTTGAATCGTCTCTTCCCTTTTCGCAGGGCCTGCTCGCTCTCCCCCATAGCCAGCAACAGTAAACTCCCCATAGCACATTATCCCTCAATCCCCAATTCGCACATCAGGACAACAAGTACTAATCCTGAACTCTGGAATTCATAGGCTCTCGAAAAAGACCCCTCAATGATCACAGCCCTCCTCCAATACCACGTCCTCAACGGTTCTGTGCCCGCCAGCGCCTTCACCACCACCGCGCAATTCATTCCCACCCTCCTCACCAACACCTCTTTCGCCAACATCACGGGCGGCCAAGTAGTAATGGGCATGCTATCCGGCAAGTCCGTCGAAGTCTTCTCGGGCCTCAAGGAAAAGTCCACCGTCACCACCGCAGATATAATGTTCAGCGGGGGCGTCATGCACATCATCGACACCGTACTCACCATTCCTCTTTCCGCTTCTGCTTCCGCGATCGATTCGCAATTAACTACTCTAGCGGGAGCACTCACAAAGACCAGTTTGGTAACGACGGTTGATTCATTGAAGGATGTGACGATCTTCGCGCCGTCCAACAAAGCATTCCAGGACATTGGGTCCGCCGCAGGGAGTCTGACGAACGATCAATTGAGCAGTATTTTAGAGTACCACGTCATTGCTGGCACGGTGGGCTATTCAAGTCTCCTGACGAGCGGGCTTGCGAATGAGACACTGCCCACGGTCTTAGGGGGTGAGGGCGTCGCGATCGAAAGTGTGGATAAGAAGGTTTTTGTCAATAGTGCGCAGGTGGTTATTACGGATATTATTGTCGCGAATGGGGTTATGCATGTTATTGATAAGTATGCACCGCCTCCTCTTTTCTTTCCTTTCCTTCCCCTTCCTTTCCTTCTCTTCTCTTGTTTGAGTTTTGCGGAGGGATTTCCGGATTTAGATGCTGACTGAAAGAAAAGTGTACTCAACCCCTCAAACACAACGGCCTCTCCAGTCCCCACAGCCACCAGCCAAGCAGTCGCTTTCGCAGGCGTCTCTGCTGCTTCAGATGTCCCGTTCACATCGGGTATTTCGGCCACGACGACCGCACCGAGTGCTAGCACGATGACTGCCGCGGCGTTTGGAGGCATGCCGAGTGGCGCTGTGGGGATGGCGGCATTGTTTGGGGCGGGTGCTGCTGTCGTTGTTGGGTTTTAGAGTTGAGGCGAAGGAGGGTAAGGAGGGGAAGGAGAGGAGGAAAGGACTGTGGGTCTTAATTCTTGGTTTGAGTTTTAGGATTGGATGATGGACTGTTTAACAGGAAATCAAGAAGTATATTTCGTTTGTATCCTCTCTGCTCTCTATATCGACATCGTTCTTTCAACTGTTAAATGATTGAATAGCAAATTATTCTAACTAATACTCTATGGCTTCCAACTGGGGGCTCTCATTTTACTCTTTAGCAGGTGATATCGTCACGTGAGAGGAGTCACTTCCCGGCATACCTTCGGAGCAAAGCATCCCTCAACGACATCTCTATTCCTCTTCTCCTCACTACCACTCTACCCACATCCCATTCCCTCGCCCCTTACAAGCCTCAACCCCAAACCCACTTTTACCCCGATGGATAATCCCTCAGCCGCCAACAAGCCCCGCACATATCAAGCTCAGCCCAATGTTGACAAAAGTCCTGGCGGCACGATCCCCTTCCTCTTCCCTCGCGAAATAAGAGACTCAGTATACTGCCACGCACCCCCCACGGCATAATCTGCACCACCTCAGCCGAAGAACCCTACTCCCTATGTAACTACAAGCCACCCACCACCTCCCTCCTCCCCAACCGGCAGTTCCACACCGAAGGTACTTCATGGCTTGCGCCAATGCAACTTATAACTTGAAGGGCAATTGCTGGGGTACTCGTTCGTCAAGCCCAACTCTTCAACCACGGACCCCGCTAAGTTCCACTTCCAACACAACTGACCTCCCCATCTCTGCCTAACTGGAAAGGTAGCTCTTTGGTCTCATTAGGAGCAATAACGCAGACTCTGCCTGATATGCTGCGTTTATGCTACATCGGAACGGACATCTCATTCCACGAGATCTTGTGCGCCACAGCGGATTCTTGGAACGGCACGAGTTCTACACCAGATCAGGCTTCGGTGTGGACCTCCAGTGACAGCACTGGGCCGGGAGCGCTTGCTGCAGTAGAATGGCTGGACGCGATTCGATTCCACTATTTCCATGGTCAAAATATCGTCCTGGCTGCTTTAGATAGTTGTAACTAAGACACTGTTACCATTCCAAAAAATTGATGTTGTTAGACTGTAATTGGGCATGAACTGATGGATACTGTCTTATCTCTCAATTGGAGGAAGAGAGGTGAGTGAAAGGCTGAACACCTTGTTTGTTTAAGGGAACGCCAGCCATGGATCCTTCATCAGCTCTTTCGCCGACTTCCTCTCCTCGGGTACCCATTGGATCATTTTCTTCAGGAATTGGAGGAATGGGGTCTTCTCATCTCCTTCCAGGTTCTCCTCTTCATTTTCCAGCGACGTTTGTTGAATCTTGATATCTGGGGTGAAGTTCCCTTCTGGCTCGTCAGCGTCACCTAATATTGTCCTCCAACTGCTGGCCACTCACCTTCAACGTCAAAGAACACCTCGGAGAATTGTCCCCTTTTCAAGAGATCCTTCGGCGGTAGGCCCAACACCGCAATCATTCTCGCTATGCGAGCCGGAGCGGAAGCTTCTCGATTTAGAGTTCTGTGAACAAATGTTTTCCTTCAAACAGATCCCAGACCTTCAACATCAGCGGGATTCTCCGACTAGGGAGTACTCTCACTAACCATCAAGCCAACGCTCAAGATATCGATCTTTTCGTTCCAGGGTATCCCAAGGACAATTTCCGGGGCTCGGTAGAGATCTGGCATGACTTCTCCAATGTACGTCTCCTCGCCAAATTGAGCATCACCAAAGCCGCAAAGAACTGCGTGTGATGGATTGTCTGGAATGTCAACTTGTCTCGTTGCATAGATGATACGGTCACCATCGATCTTCCGAAGACTTGGCTCAGCCCACTCTTCTTCCTCGAAGCTCTTAAAAATTGCATCGTCCTCAATGCCGAGCATGACATTACCCTCCTGAATATCTGTTATGCGGTGAGTACATGCATGGAGTGAACAGGGCTCAGACAAATGGATGTAACTCACTAGTGTATACAACTCGAGCTTCCGTATGCAGAATGTCAAGAGCCATAAGCAAATATTTGATGATCGGTTTAAGAAGCTGCCCATCGACCTTTCTCCTTCACTCATTTCCCGGATGTCCTTAAGGGTGAGCCCTAGTGGTTCGTGGACCAAACATTCATGCGAGTCATACTGCCCGGGAAGCTGAAACTGATCACGCAGGGAGCGAATGCCTTTCGCTCCAGGATGACTGGTTTTGATGGTGCGAAGGTGTTTGTAGACCTTTTCCTCGTTCTCTGCTTGGCGATGCTTAGCGACGAAGACCTTCAAAGCTACATATTCATGATCGCTCAAACCCCAAGTCAGATTCTATCGGACATCATAGGGGGATAATATGACATACACAAGATCCCGACAGAGCCAGGCGGTAGAAACAGACCCGTAGCCCAACTTTCCCAGCACTTGGTACTTGGACCGAAATATCTCGCCAATTCGGACAGGGTAAAACGCTTCCGGATCGTATCATGAAAAGGTCTCTTCTTCGAGTAGATAGGTACTGTCCAACTCTTCGAAGCCAGTGGTGGGAGGCTGTCGTGGAGGTTATTGAGCGTTTTCCTTGCCATTATCAATCAATGGATCCTGTCGGATGTGGCTTAGTCGAATAGATTTCTCCAAGGGCGAAATATAGACTGATGTATGACTCTTCCAAAGTCTGAAGTTGGTGCAGCAGCTGATTTGCTGCTGAGGCCCCACTGTAAAGTTAACCGAAGCCCCTATTCTTGGGTCCCTGTTGATCTCACAACAGAAAGCTGAAAATCCGTATTTACGGAGGAGGAAGATTTCGAGAAGCGGGAGTGTAATCAATGGTTAAATTTCCGCCTTCTTCAGGGAAAGCATCCGATTCATAATCGTTGATTAGCCTTTGTTAAAAACCGAAGCGCACTAATACTCATAGCGCCAGCTGTGAACATGAGAAGCTCTGCGAAATGAATGGCGCTCTCATCACCACGAATTCTCCAAACCTCACTCTATCTTGGTGGTGAACGAGAGAATCTCGTGCGGGAGCTCCCCCAATCAGAGTGACGACCGTTCCAATTGTTAGTTCCACGAAGTAGCCAGATACCGACCCAGAAAGAGACCCCAGCGATACGAATGTTGGTTGTTCCACCACTCAGCCTCTTGAACCTCATCAACGAAAGGCAGTAGAGGGCCAGATGCGGTTGTGCCGCGGAAAATGCATCCGTGTACTCCCGTTGAACCTGTGCAGGTGCCAACTCACTGCTTCCGCCATTAGTATAGAAGTAGCCACATCTCCATGGCATTTTTGTTAGGCGCCCGAGTCACAGTAGGATGGAGAGTTCAGGGCTATTGGTATGCAGTGACGCATGCTCGGAGGTATTGACCCTGTCACATGACCACATTTCTTTACATAAGTGGCCCTTTGGTGCCTAGCAGCCGCGCAGAACATTCATAGAGAGACTGCATTGTTCCATCGCCGCTCGATCATTCCTACCGGTCAATAGAGCCCCATGGGTAGCAGGAAACATGGCGGCTCATGGTCGTGAATGTGCCAGGGGCGCTGTACAATATTTTTCATGAAGCTCAAATGCCTTCGGATAGATCAGGACAGCAGGATCAAAAACGTGCCTGTTGGAGGCTGCTATGAGAGATAGCTGCTTCTTAGCATTCGAAATACAAACTTTGAAGCTATTAAAGACATTAACCTGATAACCTTTTCATCGTTAGGTAAACAATATGGTTAGGCCTATAGGAAATGATAATATCAAATTGCCCTGCCTTGAATAAATTCCATCTCAGAAATTCTCTATCGAAGCTGGAACCCTCTGAACATCACCTCCGGAGACAATACCGTACCACCAGAAGAATATTGCGACTGAGCATCTGCATCGCCTTCTGACTCATCTGTTTGGTGGTCGAGGTTGTCGCAATTGCCTTCAACATACTCTTGGGTCTCTTCGATTCCTTGAAGCGGCTGTTGCACAGAAATTGTACCCGTACACTCGACTTCCGGTGGAATATCTTCTTCTCTGTCAATTTCCTCTTCGTCAAACACTCCTCTTTGCCGAGCTCTTTGGGTATCGTGGGTGGTGAAAAGAAGGTGGATTAGGACCCAGGGTTTGAATGGTTGTATTGGCAACTCATGACCGAGGAAGAGAAAGAGGAAAAGGAGGCTAAACGAAAGTCTTGCAGGGAAATATTGGAGAAATATGCTGACCGAGATGGCAACTGCATTGAAGCCTTGAGATCTGCGAAACTAAGGGAGAGCCAGTCACAATTCGTTACATTAGGGACAAACGTTGATGATAAGCAGTGACCCAAATTGAAATAAGATAATCCTAACAGTTTACTGCAGAACAGGAAGGGTATAAACTAGCTAAACGCTCGAGAAAAATCCTATATGCACCCAAACAAGCGAACGTGAAGGCACAAATCAATGGAACCCAATTCTTCCCGTACCGCGCATATTTACCGAACGAGACCCAAATTCAAATTGAATCAAACGTAATCATCATCGGGTGTTTGCGAGTTCCTCTTCCCAGGGCGTCCATATTGATGGGTCTCGGGTTGCTCTTCCGTCTCTTCGGGCTCGCCATATTGCACACTTGTAGCCAATTTCAGCACCCCATCAACAGGCTTCTCGACCGCAAGAGCCAATGTGACCAGATTCGGATACCCAAAATCAGTAATGGAAACAAGGAGCAGGCCACTAAAGTTCAAGTCCTTTTCGTCAGCCAGTATCCTTGTAAGGAAGGAGACACGAGGAAATTGTGCAACACTCACAAGACAATGAACCCCAGAATCACAGCATGTGTCACTTCCTTCGGCAGGCCATGGGTAGTATCCACTTTCTTCGCAACAATAGCCAGCGAGACCAACAACCCCAACAATATGCCAGCGTCAATCGCCCCAGCCACGCTCTTTTTGATCCATTTCTCCTGCGCTTTCGCAGACACACTCTTCCACTTCGGATGCACGATTTCGATATGTATGACCACGACCTGGCTTCCGAAATGTGATCCCAGCACCGCGATTTGTCGCGCGATTGCGAACGACAGGAAGACAATTGATGGGGAGTAGGAAGGCCCTTCGACGATGAAGATGATAAAGGCGGGGATTGAGAGGATGAGCGCGAGGCTGCGCAAGTATAGGGTCGGGTAGAAGCTTGTTGCGAAGGGCCGAGTAGGAGATGTTGTCGCGATGCCACCGAGGAGAGCGGTCTCCTCGTCGTCGTATGTTGACTCCATGGAGTGTCGATTTGGATCGGCAAAGAGAGGGGCTCTGGAGGACGCCATGGTCGATCAAAGGGCTTCGCTGCGAGTGCGATGGGCTGTGCAATGCAATTGGGTCGAGAAGGCACGAGGAAACACCCAAAACAGGAATAATTTTCACCGTTGCAACGTCGTTGATTCTGCGCTGGATGTGGAGATTATGATAAGGTTGAGACAACAAGCTGTTGCCTGTTATCATACGAGGATTACAGGGGTTATGATGCCCCTGTTCTGAATCTCCTCGTGACAAGCGCTTAATTAAAGATCACCTTCAGAACATTCAAGTCTTGACCGTGTTCACAACCCTTGATTGTACTATATTTGCCTCTAACACATTATCTGGTAGCTCTAGATTCTTGATAGAATTTTCTTTTCTTTTCGTGG
Source organism: Hyaloscypha bicolor E (assembly GCF_002865645.1). NCBI lineage: Eukaryota > Fungi > Ascomycota > Leotiomycetes > Helotiales > Hyaloscyphaceae > Hyaloscypha > Hyaloscypha bicolor. The sequence continues at coordinate 445,025 of NW_020194644.1, forward strand.
CAAATAACGTCACTATCTGAATATTTGGAAGTGCTGTGATTGAAATTGAAAAAGCTAATCCGCGGAAGATACCCACAACGCACTTCACTACTAACCGCTTCACAGCTTTCAGCTAAAGCATATTTGTTTTTTAAGATTTGTCAATGGTTACTTGGGGCACTAGAAATCTGCACCGAATACTGTGTTTCTTTCGTTACATTGTTGGGTGAATGAGTGGGTGCGGGTGGGGGCTGAAAACGCGGGGTAGTTGATGAGAGAGGGTGTCACTCACCATGCACTTAGTCTGGTCGTTTGCATTCCATCCTTGAATTGCCTATAAAAAGCATTTTTTGTCATTCTGTAGCTGAGTTTAATACATTCAAGGACTACCGTGTCTTGTATTTTTAAATATGATGCAGACGTTTTGCTTCTCAATCTGTTTTTCTGGAGTCCAATCAACTTATGAATTTGAATATCTGAGCTAGCTCTTGCAATCACAGATCCCCCAACACAATCTGTAAGATTTATAATTGTTTTCAAGTCGAGCTCAGACAGGCCTGCGGGCATGAATACAAAATTCAAGCAATAATTTAGACACTGGTGAATTTCCGCGCAAATGAAGCTTCATTAAGCTAGGTGCCCATGAGCATCACAGCAAGAGCATTAACATTCACAGTACGACACATTATGCCCACACATTGCTTGGAATACCCGAAAACTTTGTCGAAGAAACAACAAGAAGTTCTCTTACTGGTATAAAATGCCCCCATATTTCTCTCCTGCCTGTCAATCAAACCTTTCATCAAACAGGCCAAGCCTCCAGTCCAACTACGAGAAACCTCCAAGCTCTATTTTAACACAACTTCGACACAAACAACTCTTAAAATATCAACCGAGTTTCAAAAATGGCTATCATAAACGAAGCTTCGGTTCGGGATAACTATGACCATCGAGGCTGGATATGCTGTAGTGTAAGTGGTAGTTCATCCTCGCAATCTGCACCATTGCTAATAGGAGTGAGTAGTGCCGAGCCCCGCATACAATGCACCTTCATAACTGCGGCTGTGGGCACCCTATATGCATGATGTGCACCCTATTCTGAGATAGAAAGTGGGAATGAGGTTAGGGCACGAGGCTAGAGACTTGTGAAACCTGGTTTATCGATGCTCTTGAAACTTGGGGATTCCTGAGCGGAGGAATGGGCATGACTGTTGAGGCTTATGGAAGAGGCCTGGCCTCTGACGGACTATAATATAAATCGATGGTCTCATATATTTTACTAGAATGAACCTACATTCTGGGGAGGGCTATTCTGAAGCTCACTTCTTGCTGTTAAAGGGTGGAAGTGATGACCCGAGGCTTCAAGAGCTGCCCCTTTGATTCAAGTAAACAACGCTAGATGCTTCCGGCTTACACCTTTTCTCTCCCTTCTGATCTTCTGGATCGAGGAGATATGAGAGATAACCTGACTTACAAATGTAGATGAGTCATGGACAGACTCCTCATCAAGAACCTCCAAAGGAAATTGCTTTTGAATGGTTCCAGAAATAATTATATTTAGAAATTATGAGTATTCTTGCCAGTACATGATGGAACGAAGCCACCACAGTTCAACACTTTGCCACTCCGTTTCCACCAGGTCCATACTCCGCCGGGACTGTGGGCCACACGTCAATGCCATCCAAGATTGCAACGCTGATCAATCACATGTCAGTCAATGTTAATAGAGAATTTGAAGAATATTGGTCACTTACGCCATGCCACCAGTCAAGTGAGGATTGATATGACAATGCAACAAGAATGCCTAAGAGTCACATGTTAGCCTGCGTTATATGAAACAGAGGTGGAAACTTACTCCAGGATTCACGACGTGATATCTGACGACCATCCAAGTAGACGATGTAGCAGCGGGAAGGGTGTAGAACCCATCTCTGTACGGTGGGTTGTTGAGATTAAAATTCTCGGGAATGTATTTCATCGCTTCAGCTACATCAGTGTAGTTGAATTCCCCCTCTCCATAGCCGATAATATGGCCTTTGTTGGAATGCTTGTGGATCGGATGTGGGGGCTGTAGACCACCACTGATTGTCACCAAGAAAATCAAATCCACCCAAGTGTTATTTTTGGTTGTAATAGTTAACCCAGTCCCTGCAAGCTCGGTCGGGTCCCATAGTAGTGGCGTTTGCTCTTCAAGAGAGAGGGAGAAAGGGGTATCGTTGTTCAGGGTCCATTGCCACGCTGCTCCGGTGCGGTTCAGAAGAAGCTTGTATGTTTGGTCGACTGTTTGGGCTGGTATGACGGGTGGGAATGGCACGACGGTCTTGTCATCGAGGAATCTGACGTTTGTAGTTGTGTTGACGCCAGAGTAGTTAATTGATGGATGGGGGATCACGGTATCTGGGGATCCTATGTATCGAAAGATGGCTTGGCCGTAGACCTTCTGATTGAGACCAGATCCAGCTACGCGAAGAATGTAATTGTGTGCAGGTTTGTCCAGTTGAACGAAAACAGAGTGTCGACTGCCATGGGAGAACGTCATCGCCTACAGAGCTTGTTAGAGTAAGAACAGTGTGCACTGTGAGATACATACATCAACCAACTGTGGGACGACATAGCGGCCGTCGATTTCATACAGCCACATAGGGTGATCATCAATAGAGACTGAATTTGGTCAGTAATTTGGAAGGTCTTGAGGTTATGTAATTCAACGTACCAACCATTTCTTGAAGACTCGCAGTGCTAATAAAGTTCAAGCTTACCCACCCCTTGTGCGGATCAGCATTAATCGTAGCATTTCCCGGGTTAGTGGCATGGCAACCCTCGAACAGGGTTGGAGGGACAGCACTGAAATTGTGAGGGTAAGATGTCTGTGCAAGGGTGTTCGTAAGAGGAAGGCAACCCTTGTCAGTTAAGTTTGCTCCCCTGAGCAATGGGAGCACTGGAGGTGGGACGAGGCTCATAAGAAATGGTACTCCAGGACAGTTGACAGATCCTTTGCCATTGATCAGGATTGAGTCTCCGCATCTGGAAAGAAGTTAGAAGACTTGCTTTGAGTAGAGATCATTGCGATGTCTTACAGAGGATCAATGTCAGCAGCAAGACTGATGTCGTGCAATTCTTCACTGGTAAAATGACTCCAGTCTGAAAGCATCACAATTTGAGGGTTCGCAGCAGCTAACGCTAGTTGGTGAAGATCTTGCTTTGTATTTGAGATCAAATCAAATGGCATGGCCGTTCCGTTCGCAGGTGTGATATGAATTGGACCAAAGAGTCCATCTTCAAGTTGTCCGGCCAAGTGAGCATGGTACCAGTATGTGCCATACTGAGTAGCTTTCCATTTGTAGACGAATGTACTTCCAGGCGGGATTGGTTTTTGGGTGACTCCAGGGACACCATCTAACAATTGATCAGTTCGTGCTTTGAATATCCAAACCGACCTTCCTACCGGACCACGGAGATTTCAATTGCCTGTGAATTGTTAAAATTGTTGGCAGAACGGATGTGTGTATGAGCTTACTCAATGCCATGGAAATGTATTGTTGTTTCGAAGGGTAGTCTGTTGATTACAGTGAACTGTGGTTGTCAGCATGTTCTCTGAGCCCCTTTTCATCGCAGGTCGACCCACCTCGACATTGGCTCCTTCCTTCATTTCCAAAGTTGGTCCTGGAAATTGGCCATTCATTAAGATCATATCTCTCTCGAATCCATCTGGAGCCCCTTTCTCCCATGTCAACGTAATTGGAAAACGGACTGTTTCTTGACAATCAAGATTGCCCAGCGCGAGCAATGCAAAACTTGAAGCCAACAAACTAAGTGAAAGAATTGAAACCCTCATAGTGACAGATTGAAACGAAATGGAACGATTGAAATGTCTAGAACAAAAGATTTGGTCTTGCTGGGAACCCCATACTTATGCACCGAAGGATTGAAGCCACTGGGACTCAAATTTCACCGCAAAAGAAATTAGGCTTGGCCGTTTGTGGCTGGCCGTTTGCGCGTATCTTAATTGGAACCTAGATCGTTCCCATCAGTCAGTTCTTTTCCTGGTAGAACAGGGGCCTGCCAACACCAGGGTATCTGATGTAAAATTAGATATCACTGGATCTGTGGCGAATGAGGTGTTGCTCGCCAAGACGGCAGCGGCCGATCGTATTTTGATTCCCTTCCCTAGTTGGACAACGTTGCATCTCACGTGTATTGGGGCCAAAACCTATGCAGCAACATCCTTAGGTTAAGCCTCATTGGCTACAAGCACGATCGGAGGTATGACAAATGAGACGGACACCCAATGGTAATTACTAACTGTTCGGAGCGGAGAAAGAGGCAGTGCCGCGTTATTCAGTAAGAAAACGCTCAGCCCTGTGGTGTTGGAGGACAAGAAATCACTGGCGTTAGTGCTTACCTACCCGCACCACACAGCCTTACGTGAACAAAAGCTTCCAAGGAAATTAGTAATCTTGACAGAATAATTTCGCAAACGCTTGAAACAATTGCAAACTCGAAAACTGGAGGAACTGTCACGGATTTCCAGAAAGCAGACGGGTTGTGAAAAAACGTTGTAAAAGTACAAGGATCTGCTAGGCTCCAACGGTCCAATCTAAAATGAAGCTTTGTTTGGAGATCCCAATCACCGGGAACGCTAGTGTGCAGATCAGGGGTGATCGAGCGAATCAGGGCTTCGCTCTGTGTAACAGCCACGAATTGGCAGAATTTACCTGGAACGACTTGAATTTTGATGCAGTTTGCATTTGCATAAATCTAATATCTACTAAACAGAACAAACGGTGGCCACGGCGAAAGTAATCCACCAAGAGTCACAAGCTCTCAACGTTAATAACGCAAAAGAAGAACATGCAACAAAGAAAGAAGCTGGATTTTCCTTGTCGCCTGGGCCTCCCTAATCAATTGCAGCTGAGTCTTGGCTTTTGCCTCTTTTTACTTAAGATTTCAAGAATTTATGTATTTAACTCATACGATTAGCTAATCTTAACCTAAAGGGCTACGTAAAGAAAATTTACCCCAATATATTTAATACTACGAGTCCTCAATCAAGCAACCAAACGTACTAGCCCTTAGACAGTCTGAGATATCTTGATATTGGAAATATTAATAATTTGCTTGATCAGAGTATCGCAGGTTTGCAGTGCGGGTGAGCGCAGTGCGGCCAATACGAGCTGAACCTCTCCTTCTGATTTCTCCAACCCGTCCCTGTCTGAGCTCGCTCACCGTGGCGATTATTAAGTTAGTGAGAAATGCACCCGTAATCCGGGGTGAGATGTTGGGGCCAAATGTGGAGAAAGGGTGTCATCCTGCAGGACATGGATGGTGAGTCTCCAGCTGACAAAGTTGGTCCCGAGCCCATGTCCAAACTTTTGGGGTCTTGAAGTTCAGCGTAATAAGCTGGAACACAAGGAAAAAGGTCACTTCCATTCTTCGTAATTCTCAGCACGGTATAAAGTAACGACGGAACGGAGTTTGAGACTTCAAACTTGCATGGAAATCTTATTTCTAAAGCTGAGTGAGTCGGGGACTTCCCCAATCCTATTTGCTCATAAGTCTCGGCCAATCGCATCAGACACATTTCTGCTCAGAATCCATCTTTGGTGCCTCATTCAATATCTACCGTCCTTTAATTCATTCTGACCCAAATTACCAGCCTCCTAGCCAAGTGGAATGTTCCTCTCAGTGAGAGCCAAGATACCACCTCGCTGAAATTTTCGGGGAACCATTCAGAAGCGCTACAATCAGCTCTCGTTGTTCAAAAAGATAGATATCGGGGCGTAGTCTTCCACAAAGTCTCTCCTTCTCTGGAAGATCTTTTCTTCGCGGGAAGGATTCGCTGAATGGCTGGGGTCTTCACATTAAGTTTTAAGTAAGCTCTTCTTCCGAGTAGATGATTGGCAGTGGCTGTGTCCCGTCTGTCAAAATGAACTTGGCGCTTTTAGTCTCTTTGTATCCTATTTAGGCAATGTGGGCACAAGAGCACATAAATTAGATGGACGAGCAGTGGAATAATTCTATTAAAGCAACGAAAGCTAGCCAATGCCAAGGTATCACAAAAATAGTAGTATCCCTTCGTCCGGTGAGACATTACTAGCGTATCAGCCACAGCTGTGGCACTTAATAAAATTCCTGAAGCCATATCCCTTCATCCGGTGAGACATGTCCAGCGCTAGCAAGGGGGGTGTGGCTGCACTCAAGCCTCTTGAAGTGTAATAAAACGAGATGAGGCTTGCGTGCAGCCACACCCCCCTTGCTAGCGCTGGACATGTCTCACCGGACGAAGGGATAATTTTATGACCCGCCAGCCAAGCCAGAGCCCCCTGCTCACGCTAGTAATGTCTCACCGGACGAAGTGATAGCGAATTTTTACCGTAGTAGATAGTTGGGTCAATGGTGGGTTGTGGCTGAGGCTGCAGCAGTGACTTGCTTTTTATTCAGCTCTGCAGAAGTGAATTGCTGTTCAGTCTTGAACTTGGCGGCGGTATGAAGGTCTATTGGGCGCCACTTCACGACTGCATTTTTAGACTGAGCGGCTTCTCCCGTGTGACTTCTGTTGTAATCGTGCGTCAAGACCAGCACTAAAGCCCCTGCGTCCCTACGGGTTTAGTGCGTATCAGCGATACGGTCTTTTTTTTTTAGAACACTAATTTTCGGAATTTTGGTGAAAATCGAAGAAAAATATTTTCTGGTTTATATGGAGTTCACACTATAATTAATAAATGAAATTCTCTTACTTTCACATCGTACATGCATATAGTAAAAAATGGTGGAAATATTACATACTTCACCTTATTGGCGACCCGACCCAAAATACTACCATTCTAAGAAATCAATTAATTATACAACCACCACGTCCTAATTCGTATACCCAATAGTTGTCTCCACCCCATTAGCATCCAATATAACTATAATACCAAAGCAATCATCATAAAATAAAGAGGGAGAGGGGGGTGGCTTGACAAACCCAAGCTCTCTAACTAGCATCTCTACCCGCATATCACCAAACTTACCAACCCATGTCTTCAAAGCAAATCCCATACTTCTCCAACGCCATATAATACTCTTCAAAACACTCTTATAAATCCTCCGCCTTTCGCTCTTGTGCTAGTGTCTTCGCGCAAAGGGTTTTGAACCATGATTTATTGCGTTTGAGCCACCACTATGCCAAGAGGCAGTTCACTTGGTAGGTGGACGCTCTTTTCCCCAGGATCTTATTAGCTGCCGCCTGCACTGTCTTGAGATTAGATTTATGGCCTAAATAGATCAAAAATCCGATAAATTGCTTTAGGGCCTCCTCCTGATTAGGATTAAGGGCTTTGTTGAGGCCCCTTTGGCGTTTTGTGGTAATTGGCCAGCGAGACACACTTTCCAGAGGCGTAATTTGACCCTGAATTGACGCGCAATCGCAGATTTTTTGACGTGGGTTTCTGTCACAGAAATCGGAGGCCTGGGCCATCCTTTTCTCTTCTTCTAGGTCGTATTTCGCCATGGTGTTGATATTTAATTAATTAAAATCGATATAATGGTAAAAAAAAATGGACCGTATCGTTGATACGCACTAAACCCGTAGAGACGTAAGGGCTTTAGTGCAGGTCTTGGGATTCGTGTTGGTGTTTACTTACAACTTGCATCCTCACACATCACGAAGACACTAAATCAGGAAGCTGCGCACGAAAACTATGCCGCAAATTCGATATTCGTTTTCGTGATCATTGTTGCCTTGCTCAAGGCCGCAACTACTACACCAAATGAAATTCGTCCAATCGAAGTATGGATAATGTTACAAATATGTATCTCTTTCCTCGTCACGACTTTAGGATCGTTCGGGGTACGCCTGCATTTTCTACACCCCAAAGCCTCCAGTGATCTTTCCCAGAAAGTCAGGCTTGTGGATTGGAAGCGTTTATGGACTTTCCCAAGCAGACCAGTCAATTACCGCGATAGAGAGGAACTTGGTCAAACCGAGGCCAAACTCACAATAGCTCTTCCCGGTGGCCAAGATGATCGGGCCGTCATGCAGATACATGACCCTGCCTAGAACTCTGAAGATTAGAACTCGAGCAGCAGACTTCGCAGAACTTTCCGATGGATCCTATATGTGTTCCGGTATATTCTGGTGAGCTCCAACGTGGGTTTTACAATGGACTCGGTCTCTTTCATCAACCACCCATCCCTCTTATAGGGAGGCTCTGGATAGAGAATCTCCAATACTACAATTGTCGTCTGTACCAACAGTTGGTTTTGGTTCGTTTATATAGACAAACCTCAAGACGACCCATGCTCTCCAGTCATATTCTTCTTCGCGCCATTTCTACTCTCCTCTCATCCCAGATTAAAGACACTGTTCAAAGTCGGCTCGATCTTCATAATACTCCTGGCGGGGTGTTTGTTCGCCTTTGTATTTGTCTTCGCAAAGATGGTGTATCAGTACCTACTTGAATCTATCTGAAGGCGGATCATACATCTGGTCATCAAACGAAAGATTTCGACTAGCTGGAATGGCCTTCCTGACAAAATCAAACGAGTGATAATCATATTATCAGGGTAGGGTATAGTGCAAACTGCGGTTTCAGACTACGGTGCATGTTTCTATTATTAAACTACGGTGCGATTAAGTACACTAAACTAAGACATCTCTCCACTAAACTAAACTACGATTATCCTCAAAACCGCGGTTTAAACTGCAGTTTGACCAGTTTACACGTGACTTTACCCGATTACACCAGCTTCAACACCAAGAATTTTCTCTAACCACTCTGACTCAGCTTCCATCCTTTGGGAGTCTTTATTAGACCTTTAGAGGCATGGCTACGTAGTAGTTAATTAATAGGACGCGTTTTGATTGAGCGGAATTCATGAGAGGCAAGAATTGGAGGAAAATTCTCTCCCAGAGCCGGAGCGAGAACCCGGTAAATAGCTTCAAGTATTCTCGATTAAGTACATAAAGATATTTCCATAACCACCATACCTAAAATTAAGATTTTTAATTCATTTAAAAGCTCTATATTTACCGTTTCTAATAATAAAAGCATTATTTAATTATATTGAGATTTAACTATTTTCTATTAATAATAAGTCACTTAACATCCTTAGGTAATTTTAAGCGAGACTACCCCTTAAACTGCGGTTGCACCATGGTGTAACTGCAATTGCACTATACCTACCGCGGTGCAGTATATCTTCCACTAAACTAGCCTATAGCTATATTAGACCGCACCACTGGGGCAACACCGCAGTGGCACTAGACTGAGGTCACACTATTCCCTACCCTGCATATTATTACTAGCTAGAAGAAATTGCCTCTACACTGAATTTATCTTTATAGCCTTGGAAAAGGAAATCTGGACGAATGACGAGAATGCCCTTCCCACTTTGACAGATCTGTTAAAAGTCTATGCTGTTATATCGAGCGAGAAACACGCCGTGGTGATAGTGGCAGAGAAGAAATCCGCAGAGTTACCGGAGAAGTTAAGGTCAGCGAAAATCAAACTCCCCTTTGTCATATTTGAGTTATCGTAAAGGGGCTAACTAGAACAGTTCGCGTGTTTGGCTTTTCTGTCTCGTAGTCCAACTTTGGTCAATTGGCGCCATTGCTTAGTTTATTGTAGCAGTCGAACTCACAATCAGATGAATAACATCCAAGCAGTACACACGATCTCAATAACGAGTCACCTTATTCCTTTAGTAATTGGCGTTATATCCTCCCTCTTAGCCCTTCAGCAAATCATACTCAGTTGGATCAAACATGTGCTTATCTTGGGTTTCTTTACTTCCACTGATTGCAATATACTGATACTGGAGAAGATATACAAAGATTGGAACGAGATTGATTTCAAGATCACTTTCGGGCCATTTGGAGAGGAGGTGCAGATTATCGAACTCAAGAAGGTCCCCGCCTCAGTCAACGAAGCCAACCAAACAGAAAGTCGTGCAGCGGCGGACAAGACAAGCACATCGAGAAACGGGGTCCAAAGAGAAACAATCAATCATATCAGTCCGGCAAGCCCTCAGGCCTGATGTTTGCGCTACACAAATGTGAGACCATTTTGGAGGCGAAAATTAGCGCTTAGAAAGACAAGGAGAGGGTCGGGTTTTGCGCACCAGGGCCTCTGATAAGAAGATTGAACTGTGAAAGTGGTCCAAAAAATGATCTAAGGAGTGACAGATTGTCGGATTAGGTAGCAATACTCTACACACAGTGAGATTCAAAAGGTCTGTCGCTAGCAATACCACTATACAGATGGTTTTGTTTGGGTTCCCTAGGAGCAGCCGACTTAGACCACTGAACATAGTCATGTAAAGTTGTCAGTAGCAGAACCGAATGGTAAGTAAATCATGATTTGTCACTAGAAAGGAAAGCAGGAACCTGAGCAGTGGGTGGGGCGCGAGTGAGTAGCGCCTGAGCAGAGAGGCCACCCTGACTAACCGCGTTTAAAGCGAAGTCGAGAAGTTTTCGTTTCAGATTAACGTGCTAATCTGGCAGAGAATTCCATAGCTATGTGCTCTGTACATTTCCCTTCTACGTCGAACGAGGTACTTCGACAATGCATAATGACAATAGTAGGCAAAGCGAGAAACTGCATTGGTATAGCCGCCGAGTGGCTGAAAATCTCATTTGCATAGAGACATGAATCACTTAAAGTAGTTGTTAAAAGTGCCTCGCTCTATTAGAAACTATATTGACGTCGTTTGTATACTTGAGCTCAATCACTCCGATGACCATCCCAAAGACCGCCGCCCAAAGAAATCTCGAAATCGGAGCAGATTGAGTTGGTGATTCACAACTCCTCACTCCATGACCCTGGCATAGGCAAGTCATCGATACTCGCACCTTCCTCATCGGGGTCCTTCTCTTCCTCGTTAAAGTACCACCCACGGGCCTCCCTAAAGGGGTACTCGGTGTCGGTGTCGAAGAACCACCCTTTCTCAACCATTCTCCAATGTTCTTCCCCTTCAATCATAGCCCAGAAGTCGCCGGCAAAGGGATCTGAAGGCTCGGAGAACCAGAAGATCCAGTCTTCGGGACGGGGCCCGTATGTGATCTTAAGTAGCCTGATATCAAAATCGGGAGAAATAAGCACCGGGTAGGGGTTACTATCCTTGTCTCCTGTATAAGGCCAGCCCCAGAAATATCTGAAATCCTTCTTCTGTGACGAGATCGTTTCCCAAGCCCCGTAGTCCTGAAGATCGACCCCGCATTCAAGCAAACTAAACAACCAGTCCCCCAACATTTCATTCAGAGCTTTGAGTGTTCTTCCAACATTCCAATTCGGGGGAAATGTAACATATCTATTGAGAAAACCGTATATCATCCCTGTGAGAAGAGTATGGCTATCACTATCAATTGACTGCAGGGAAGCTCCTGCCGAGATGAGTTTGCGTACAAAGTGTCGATATAACAGAGAATCAATCTTTAAAATGTCGTCGCTAGTTTCAAGATCCTGTGTCTCAAGACTACCATCAAGATAGCTCTGAGTGTGGGCCGCGTTGGCCCCGTACGAACTAATTTGAACTTTAGCAAATCCGCTCAAAACCAGATGAAGAAGTGTCTGCTCCTTTTCATTGGTCCATTCAGCTATCTCAGCATTAATTTTGCCGTTGTTATCTAGTAAGGTTTCAACTACTGCGGGCACGTTATGCCAGGTGGTTGTGAGCTGTGCAGCAGCTACATCTAGCCTAAGGCGCAAGGGAGCCTTGCCCCATGGCGGATACGCTTGCTGTTGCAGATACTTCAAGTTATTCACTGGTCCATGGTAGCTCTTGAAGACGTCAACGTTGTCGATGAGGATTTCATCCGCTCCTGCGTTAAGAAGTAGTCGATATAATTCTAACAGGTCGAGTCCTTGCCAGAACGATAAAGATGCTCCCCTTTGAATCAGAAAATGCAGTGGTGTCCTGTGTTCGTGTTAGAGCAAGTCGTAGAGTTCGAAATAAGAAAACATTTTGGCCACTGCTTGTGATGAGCATGGTGGGATGCATTCATTTTGCGTCTAGGCAACGAAGAAAGTATGGCCGTCAGGAATATTGACATATACAAAACGACTGTAGATCGAAAATAGGACTTGAACAAGAGACCAAGTTGCAAATCCATTGACTGACTGGGGATAATGATAGAGATGAGATCTTACTCTTGATTTGAGTCGAGAGCGAGGGGATCAGCGCCATGGGAAAGCAGTAGTTTGCACATTCCAATATCACCATGAGATGCTGCTACCTAGAAAAGATCAGATCTGCAGGTATTGACACAACTTTGATTGACTTACATGGAGAGCCGTACAGTTGCTCGGATAATCATCTATTCTATCTGTGACCCATGCATGCCTCTCGGTTAGCATCTGCCGAACACTTGAAGTATCCCCGTCCTTGACCGCAGTGAAGAACAACGAATCTTCTGGCAGGACCCGATACATCTGCGGATTTATGCACCAACCGGAGAGGCTGCGAAATCCCCAAGAATCGACCTGACAGCTCGATAGCAAGTCAGGGAACTTATATTTGGCGTAAAATTCCTGCCTCTCTTTGCCCTTGCAGGTTTTCACTCGACTCCGGAACTCGAATTGTCCAGCGAGGAAGCGCATCCATGAAGATGAGGATGTCCAAACGTCGTATTGCCTAGTAACGAGGTCCTTCGAGGCCCCGTCCTTCGATTGTCGCTGGTGGGGCTGTAAACAAGTTGTGTCGATGGCGGTGATCGAAGTCAGATGATTGGATAGTCTTGCTACTATAATTTCTGGCTGTAAACGTGCCATAGCGCTAGCTAGATGAGTAAATTTCTCTGAGTGCAGGGTGGGAACGTACTTCGTATGGAATTGATAGGACAATGAGAGTAGCTGGATAGCATTCTTCATCCTACTCTTCAACTTCTTCACATCTTCCTTCTTTAGCACTATTATTGCAGAACCTAGTTTCTTTCGCCATCCATTCTTTCCTTGTATTTTCTGGGCCAGGTCATTGGCTAATCCAGCAAGCTCAGCAGCGCCTTCCTGGCACAACTCCAAGCTCTGCCGCACGCATAGATTAGTAGCTGACAACTGTGGCATATCTTCCCGTGATTGGTCATCTCCTATTTGTTGCAATATGAGGTTGAGGGAGTCAATTTGGCGGATGAGGTTATTGATCTCCACAGGCGCATCCCGAACCTGGCTCCAGCTTTCTTTGATCGTAATGATGCTTCTTGTTATTGAAGCAGGGAGTTGGGCGATGGCGATACCGCTGGCCACGGCACCAAATATTTCGGCCATGATGGCTACGTTCGTAGGTTCATTCAAGAAATCGCTCGACGAGGAGCGCGAGGCTGGGAAAGTGGTTTCTCGAAGTAGTAGGCCGCGGCTTGGTATGCTGCTTGATCAAAGTAGACACCTCTTGAAACATTGCAGATGGCCGCGAAATTTCGCTAGCTAAGGCTAGGCTTTGAGTGAGCAATTTAGGTGTGTAATTTGCCTGCGAAAAAGCCTCACTTGAGGCTGCACGGGATCGAAGGCAACTCACACACACCAACTTGTCTCTGGACAATAGATGGCGAGTTCTTGTTTTTGTTTCAGCCTAGTTAGGGCTTAGTAGTGTTATATCCGTACCGGGGTCTTGCGACTGCAGACACTGCCACCGGGAGCCCCGTCAGGGAGTCGAACCCCTTTACTAATATCGCACTACTATTGAGTTATTTCGGAGGACGAGTTACAAGGAGCTATTGGGCTTTCTACGCATCCTCCCTCGGATTTAGTGATTCAAGTACTAAAACTGTCAGTATTTCTACTAATACTCACCATTAGTTACAAGGTCCAATCTAGTGGTACAAACGGGTCTGCATGCTCCCTTGAACCTGTATCTAGAAGGCTTAACTGGGTAATTAACACATCTTCAGGATCCGATTCAGGCTCTCCAGAAACCTGGATAGTATTACTCGGAGGGATGAAGGGTAACTCTGTCTGTATATCTGTTTCCAGAAGACATACAGGCCCCTTTAGTACCCGGATATCATATGGGTCTTGCCCCTATAGATCCTCAAACTTTAATGGGTTGTAATCTCTATCAGAGTAGATTTTACTCATGCTTAGAGATCTATCTGTCATAATTCTCTTTCGCATCATACTTAGGAATATTGCAGGTGTCGACTCTAGGCCCCAGTACTGGTTTGGTTTACCAAAACTATGCGAAAGTGAAGTTTCCATAAGCACCAGGCCCCTGTCGAAAAGAGAACCTGCCACCGACGTCTAGTTGCGTATACCTTACTTCCTGGGCCAAGGGACATAAGAGCTATAAAGAGGTCTAGGGATACAGGATCCACCCAGGGTGTATCCTTCTCTAGACGCTCTGGACAATAGAAGCGTTCGCCAGCCAAACGCCCAAACCACTCAACCGCCCACTTAGAAGGGATCACCTACCAACCGCCCAAACCCCCTTTCCGCCCACGCCTACCCCACCAAAATTTCTCGATTTTTCAAAGTCTTTAGAAAATTCTAAAAATTTGCTAGATTATAGAGAATACTCGAAATATTGCGAATATCACATTAATTTTCGATTTTGTGGCGTTAAGGTCTCCAAAATCCAAGTTGAGCGGAAAGGGGATTTGGGCGGTTGGTGGGTGATACCTTCTATACCCCTGTCGGAACACCGAAAATTTATGGATTTTTCAAAGTGCTTAGAAAATCCTCAAAACTTCTCAGAACATGGAAAATGCCCCAAAAAGTCCAATTCCAATGTTGGTTTTTCGAAATTATAGTGCTTTGGTGGCCAAATTCAGGTTTGAGCAGTGAGTGGTGCGGGCGTTTGGCCAGTAATAGTCGGACTTAACGTCGCGACTAAAGGGGCCCAACCCTTTAGTCGGGGAAAGCGAGTTGTCCCGCACCACACCAAAATTTCTATGCGATTGCAGACACTTGAATTGCACCATACAACCAAATAACCCTTAAATTAATACGCAATTGAGGATATAATCTCTTATTACTCTAATGCTACAAAATCTGCATTTTGAGCTATTGAATCAGTCGATATTACTGATCTAGGTAGTAAAGAATACAGATCCACCTCCTCCCCACTAACCCCACTATTTATACCCTCTCTTGCCTCCTCCATTTCCCCATTTGATCCCTCAGTTTCCTCTAATATTGCCCGTATATATAATTGACTAAGAGGGTTCCCCTTTGCTCGGTGAGCTTGCTCAGATGCGAGTATTACAGGATTAATAGGAATATCTGTAAATATTTCGGGGTCCTCCGCTTGTATACGATCGAATTCAGCTTGCTTCTTAGCTACCCTATCGTAAAGCGATTAGTGCTTAATTCGAACAGCTTCAAGCTCGTTTTCCGTAGGTTCGTTCTGGGGATCGCGAATTGGTATTAGGAGTTCGGGAGGGATAATCGTATCGATTCCAAGAACCTACTTCTTTGCTTGTGCCTCCAGTTCCTTTACTCTCTTCTTCCTCTCTCTCTCTGCCGCTCGTGCGGCGATTCCGATTCTTTTAATAGCTTCCCTCTCAGCTAATTCGGCCTTTGCAAGCTGTTTCTTTGCCTTCTTGAGCTCCTCCTCTGCTACCTTCCTCACTTTAATCTTCTTCTTTGCCAGAGTATCAGAAGCGTTCATCCACCCCCCCTTTTGAAAACTAAGCCGTATATTTAGCTTAGCCTTATAATAATTAACCTGTGCCTTGCGAGCGTTCTGGGTATCTAGCTCTTGTAAACTTCCAAGCATTAGGTGATTCTTGGTAGCCTTAATTATAACTGCATACTCTTTGCGAGAGGAAGAGCTTAAAGCGTCTAGAATCTTGTCATTGAGATTATCGAGGCGTAGAACGTATTCGTTATATGAAGATGGAGGTTTTGGGAGGGTAGGTAATTGGTATGTTGCTTCCAATTCGTGAACAGGAGGAGGTATAGGAATTGGTGGGTTTTCTGCTTCCGCTTTAGTATCTAAATCAGATCCAAATTCCAGATTCTCCAAGCCAGTGTCTTTCCTTCTCTTTTTCCCATATTCCTTGAGCTTCCTTCGTATAGCTTTAAAGCTGACGGGCCAGATTCCTGCGTTCTGAAAGGCGTATTTAATCGTACGAACCGTAAATGTTTTCTCTCGTATTCCAGGGAGATCGCAAAAGAAGCACTAAATATTGTATTCCGGCTCGTACGAGCGAATCGCATTTATAATATTGACCTGTTAGTAGTATTTCTACTCCCTAAAGACGCTAATATTATATGGTTGAAGGAGGTGCGTTTGGTGGAAAGGAAATTATACGATTCGTATCTTATTATATATAGCTTTCAAGACAAAATCGTCCGCTTGGTGGCAAGTTACTTCGTTAATTAAGAGAATATGCCACTCCTTATTAGGCCCGCAATCATTGTGCTTAATAAAATGGTCTAGCCAAACCATACAGATCCCCTCGTTCGTATATCCTGTGGGAGAGACTGTAATAACCTCGTGGCCGGTTATATTTTCGTGGAACCAGGAAACCATAATTATGACTCCAGGTATAATTACTACCGGAGGAATTGCCTTGCCATTTGCAGATATATATTCAATTATCGTAAGAGATATGCGATTCTCTGGTATCCCCGTATATATCTCCTTGATTCCAATCGGTACGATAACCTCCTCTCCTGCAGGTATACAAATTCGTGCTCCTTTCTCGTCTATATTATGTATCTGATCCCCATGGCATATACCAGTTTCCTCTAATACCGGACGATATTCAGTCTCAAACTAATCGCGTAGGCTCTGTTCGGTATGGAGATCGATACGGTGGCTCGCAATAGGCTTCGTTTTAATCATATGAAGTTCTGGAGTGCTCTTTAGCCATTGAGAGAACCATTTCCAAGATGGAGCTATCTTATTGTCCTCCGTTCGTATCCACATTGCGCAGTTATATATTATTTGCTTTGTGGCTCCTTTCCCTCCATTAATCGCGTGCGATACCGCATACTGAATTAATGCCTCGTATTAATCAGGACGTAGGATCTTGTTCTGGCCTCCCTATTATACTCTCGCTGTTCCCATCTTCTTCCTCTCTCTCTGCCATGTTTTCTTTACTGTATCTTCATTTCGTACGTAATACGCGCGTGCCGCAGTCGCGGGAGTCTCTTCTGGGTTGGCCTTGAGGAATTGAATAGCTTTACGGAGCTTATCCCTCTCTGGCATATCGCGGAGGAGTGTATAGTTGGGGAGGTTGCTTAGGCGAGCCATTACTGTTGAATTTGACTGATTTTCAGGGTGATTTGGGCTGGTGGTGATCAAATTGATTGATTTTTACTATGGGTGTTCCATACAAATTGGAAATTTCTGGGATCGGTGCGGGACAACTCGCTTTCCCGGGACAACTCGCTTTCCCCGACTAAAGGGTTGGGCCCCTTTAGTCGCGACGTTAAGTCCGACTATTAACCCTTCTACGATTCGACAGACCGGTCGCTTCCGATAAGCAAGGCTGTGAACAATGTGGCTTCGGCACAGCACGAATTGAGCGTCTGAGTGTCTGCAGTTACGACAGCTAAGCTCGATTCTGCCGCGTTTTCCAGCGCTTACCGTGGCCTATTATTAAATTAAGGGTTCACTGGCCAAACGCCCAAACTCAACAAAATTTTCCCTATTTCTCAAAGTGCCTAGAAAATTCTAATAACTTCTAGCACTACAAAGAATATTCTAAATAACCCGGCTACAAGCTTAGTTTCTTTAAATTATGGTGTTGTTATGGTCAAACTGTGGTTTCGAGCGGTTTCGCAGTTTGGGCGTTTGGCCAGAGAACCCTTCTAACCCTGTACTGACAAACCCCCGAAAAACATGACATTGCGTATTTGCACATTTGCACTTTGCACTTTGCACTTAGCTTTTAAATTTGTTTAAATATAGTCATAATTTCAGTACCTATTAAACCATTCAACTCTTTAGCTAGATAAGCCGGCCCGATTTATTCCGGTTGGTATGCTAAGATAAATCGTGCCCGAATCTGTTCATTTCTTACTCGTCAGGTTACGACTTTGCGGGGTAAGTCAATAAATGCCTCATTTTTCTTGAGACAGGATCTTGGGCTACTCCTTCCCCTTTTAGTATTACCAAACTACCTCATAAAATTAGCAGTCTGGGAACTTCAAGTGTCGTACACACAAGACCGTTAAATATCCAAAGAACTTTTGTTAGTTCGTCTTAAATGTTCAAGCTTGTTGGCCTCCTTCTGGATTTCGCTCATTAATATACATTGCCCTGAATAGTTCCAAAAGTGTTGCCACAACCAAAAAGAGAGCTAGTACTCTCGGTCTTGATCGAGCTTCGAACACAATGTCACAATCGATTACCGCATCCTTAAAGCCAGACGAAGCAGCCAAAGAGAGCAAGAGGGACACTGAAGAACCTGCGCCGGCTTACGTTGATCACACCTCTGATGAACGGTATCAAGATACAATATCTCTACGGAATTACAGATCGGACTTGCAACAGTCAAGTATAGAAGCGACAGGACCTCGCTCCCTAACCCTGGACAAAGATCTCATCTTTCCGAGCATCATTCCGTCCACAGCACTCTACTCTTTAAACCATGCCCTGGATACCAAGAGCAACTCTATTACTCTCCGCCGCTCCGTTCCAAATACTGTGTATCCGCAAAAACTCACAGATAAAGATCTTTGGGAAATTTTCCGCCCGCCGATGACTCGTACAAAATTTCAACTTCACGGGAAAACGGAAAGCACATATCTTAGGACAGGAGAATTGACTATGAAGTCTGGATTGAGTGGGCAGGTCTGGGAATGTAGGTTTGAACCAGAGGTTGTGCTGAGAGGGAAGGATGGAGTGTGGAGTGATGGGCAAGGAGAAGTGGTGGCCAGGGAGGCTAACGAAGTTATTGCAAAAAACGGGAGCAGGAAGGGGAAAGAAAGGGAGGCTGTGGATAGTGTGAGAAAAAATCCAAGTCTGACGCGCGTTGAAAGACGAAATGGGGAGGAGGACCTTTTTTTGGTCGATCTTATGGTAGCGGTTTGGTGTGCCAAGACGTGGTGTGCGGAGACGTGGGAAAGCAGAGGAGATGGGCCGAGTATGAAAGAAGGTGAGTTTGCATGCCCGAACGATCTATTGAATATTTGGAGTTTATTGGCTAATTCTTGGTAGTTTTGCAGAAGGGAAAGGATGGTAACTGGGGTGGAAAGAGGAAGTATCACCTGTGGACTTGAGACCTAATTTTATTTTCCAGCGGTCAAATACCACTTCGCCGAGTTTTTTTGGTGACCATCTGAGATAATGCTAAATATATTTCCGTACATTTCTTTGTTATCAATGTTTTAGGAATTTGAAAAATTTGAAATTCTCAGGGCATCATGTGAAACCAAACCAAGTGATATACTCCTTACAAGGGAGATTATATCTACATTCCTTGAGACATTCCGAAGAGGGTGATCTGTAGCGGATCAAATAATCTTTAGTTTTGCTACTTTTTCCATACCTTTTCCATGCCTGATCTCAAGGGATGGAAACATCATTTCTGTTAGCATTGGTTTAGTTCTATTATCTTTGCTGAGGCCTTTATCTACTTTTTTATCTGACTGTATTGATTTTATTGTGGTCAGTTCTCCCGATGTCACATTAGTCTAGTTTCCCCACAAACGTTTCAAGTCAATTGTGCTAGAAAAAGCAATAAGTGGCGTTTGTTCTTCCAATGGGACCAATTGCTAGTTTCGGTAAATTCAGGGTCTGCAAAGGGTCTTTGTGGCGTACTATGACAGCCTCTAGTTCACCCATACATTACGTCGCTGAGTTCAGTATTCTTAGCGTACGTTCCGGAAGAGGTCTGTTCCCACGTGGCATGTATTACTTAAGATTAGTTATGTAAGATGTAGACGAAGCAATGTGCTGACTTTCAACTAAGGTTAGGGAAGGCCAATACGAAGTGAACTCAAGCAAGAAAAAACCGCATCAGTGAACTTGTAGTGTAGTTTTGATCATTTGCATGCCCCTGCCATGCTACGCGGACGTGCAACAAAGGCCATAAGGACTTACCCGTTCGTACCTCCCACTTACAGTAGTACTCTAGGTGGTTCGTGAGAGCGACTTGGACACGAAAGCGACTTGGCCAAGTGCTTTATATAGTAAATTTGTATAGGAGGTACATCTAGCTTGCTGGTTCGTGCTTGGATTTTAACGAGAAATACTAGTTTAATAATAGCTAGTATATTAATTTAATTAATTATAATTATCGGCTAGTAATTAAATTATAATTCATTTATATTGTGAGGTGTTTGTTGCTAGGCAATAAGACAATAGAATGAATCAGTGAGTTGTAAAACCACAGTGTCAAATTCAGTACAGAACTAATCTCTGTCCCTCCTGTGAGGTCCAGGGAAGCCTCCTCTAAATAGGAGCTCCCAATAACGTACATGCATTTAGTGATTCGTAAGCCAAAAGCCTATAATGCAACAGTGGTATGATTATGACGTTAAAGGGCTGTCGATCTCCCTGATCGACATCCGCGATATCCGAGGTTCGTCACATGCACTTTGGTCACGTGCGACCCTGCACACATCACATATATATTACCTGATTTACTTAAATATAATTAATTATATAATTATAAAAGTAAGATTTCTTTAGCTTAATTAAATATTACTTTATTATAATAAATTCGATAAATAAATTCTTTTTATATATATAAATTTGAAATTTAATTTTAAATCTAATTACTTAATTATTATAAAACTAATAAAATTATAATAAATTCAATTTTATCATTTATATAACTTTTATATAATAATTAAAAATAATTCAATATATTAGAGTATAACTAGTCTAATAATTAATTACTTTAAAAAAATTGATATCTAATAGTGGCCAAGCCGCTTCACGAACTACCTAGGGTACTAAGTGGGAGGTATAAACGAGTACCAAGATCCGGGCAAGTCTAGGGGGAGAGATGAACTGTGAGGAACTCTCCGATGTGGTTCAATTCACTCAGTTTCAATCCGGCTGAATTCGCCGCACTGCCCCGACTTTTTCGGGAAGGATTGCCGGGAGAGTGTATTCCAAGAAAATGTTTCGGAAGATAGGGAGATATTTCATGCTTTGGATGTAGGGGGCGAGATCTGGTGTTACTGAATTGGGTAGCAGCCGATGAGCTTGACGGGACTCGGTGAAGACTTCCATTCCGAAGCTTCCAAGCCCCCTGTAGGCACAGCCCGCTTTTCGCCGCCCCCCAAAAAGTGCTGTTCTATTGGAGTGTAGCGAGGGGCCTTGTAAATAAATCTGCACAGGATTCTCCACGCCGCACAGCAGCATTGCGTTTGGACCGTCTGGGCCGACGTGCTAAGTGATGCCTGTCGACTTCTCCATTTTTTCCCCATCGAGAAGGAGAAATGGGCTCAGGGAGAATGCGCCGTGCGCACCATGTGGCACGGCTTGACCCCGCTGTTAGTCAAAAGCGAGAGGCCCAAAGACTGGAGATCCACCACGGAGGTGTAACCCGGTTACTTGATTGAGGGCAAGTAGGGATATCGATCGGGAATGCTTTTTGTAAATTTTGAATCTGGGGGTTGTGTGAGGATGCTTGCTTGATCAACTGCGCCAGAATTGAGGACCTGGATCCACAACTTAGTGGTTCATCTGACCCACTTTTCCGTTGTGCTTACACCCCACTACGGAGTTGAATTCGTCTGACAGAATGATGCCACCTGCATGGCCCCTTGGATATACTCCATAGCCCCGAGAGAGCCCCTGACAGGAAACGGTTGTCAGAGAAAGCTACCATCCGAACATGGGGGCTAGAAATAATTAGCAAAGAGAAAGGCGGAAACAAAGCATTCCTTGGCGCCAAGAAACGCCTAAAAGATGTCCCAGAAAGTGCATGGAGCTAAACAGAGTCTTGGGAACACCGCTCTCAGGGATTTGGGATAACGGAGTTCATTAACAACCTTGTTGGACTTGTCATGGCAGTCAGGCCCTTGGAACCTGGAGGCGCATGTCTTGAGCCTGAGCACTAAGCTCCCCAGGGGCTGAGCTGCGAGGACTTCGTGAGATGCTGAGAGGAACCTTCGCCTAACCACCAATCGTGTACGGCTTGGAAGGAAAGGGGAATTTTGAGATGCAGAAACAGTGAACAATCAAAGAACGGTGAAAGATGATCCCAAAAGATTCTACAGAAGCTATACTGTAACCCAAAAGAATTTCACTAGAGTTGTGATGAGCTGGAAAGATCATTATGAAATAATTTAAGAATACGTGAAGATGAATCTGTTCCAACCTTGCTGAGAATGATACCTTCGACAAGTTAAATTTCTTGGTTCATCGTGACGCAATTGGCAACTTGCCAGGCCATAAAAAAATAAAAAAATCATCGCCACTGCAAAAGCGACCGCATTTCAACAGCAACACTTATTCAGCAATAGTGTCTAAATGCAATCATCGCAACTACTGCACCGCAATCCGAACAAACAGCAAGCGAGACCGAATAATAACTGCGCCGCCGTCATGGACTTGAACAACATGCTTTCCTCCCTCCAATTCCATAGCCCGACTTCTCCCTCCTCCCAAAGTTGCCGCCTGAGTTGCGTGCCATGATCCGGACTTGGGCACTTCCACAGCCACGGATGGTTACCATCTCCTAACTGACCTTCGAACAAATACACTAGCGATTTGGAATGCCCGACGACAATTTCCCCGACCTCCTGGAATTCTTCTTCGATGCGATGACCGTGCCATGCGGCGCACGCATGGCACATCAAGCTTGCCGCCAGTCGCGCGCCGTCGCCCTCAAGCGCTACTCCACAGCGTCCGAAGGTCAAATTGCGAAGCCTATCTACCTCGATTGAGAGTACGATACTTTGTGTTTCCGCACTTTTAGGGCAATGTAC
Organism: Hyaloscypha bicolor E; assembly: GCF_002865645.1. NCBI lineage: Eukaryota > Fungi > Ascomycota > Leotiomycetes > Helotiales > Hyaloscyphaceae > Hyaloscypha > Hyaloscypha bicolor. Next base: position 467,818 of record NW_020194644.1, read on the forward strand.
CAAATGCGATATGCCGACAAGAGCAATGCTGGAGGACTCAGAGCGGTGACAGGACATGCCAGAATGGCAAGGAAAGATCTGCTACCTTGCAAAGCGCTGTTCCTTTTCGGGTAGGGGTGCCTGGAACGAAAAGAAGGGCGAATCTGGTATCAATATCTGACGATGTTCCCAAAGTTGAAGACATAAGTCAAGGAGGAGCGTTTTTCTCTAAACTTCGTCGGTGGCCGCGACAGCATTCAATCAACGCCAAGGAAAAGAAGGATCTGTATGAGGGGTAGAAGGAGCTCGGAACCGACGATGAATCGAAGTTGGTTCGGATCACTTTGTTAGCACCTAAAGGAATGGACCAGAAGGCGAAGAGGGACAGGGTACGTTGACACATCTTCCAATTATTTGAAAGTGTTCTACTCACTCGGTGTAGACTGGATTCTGATCCCGCTTCCAAATCGCCATGCAAATGGCAGATCTTGGAGAAATATATTAGGGCAGCATCTGGATATGTCGTCAGTTGCATTTTCGACACGGGGAGGCTTGCACACCTTGGCGTGTTTCTTTCATACGCCAAGCATCAGAGGGAGAAGAGTGTTGGGCTATGCGGAGCTTATCTCCAGAGCTGCTCGACTGATTTTATTCAGCGCCATGGTTCGCTTTGATAGGGTACCCTTCTGCGAAACGATGGGTTCTTCTTGACAATACTAAAAAAAATTCCTTTTTAAAGGTGAGTGTAGATTACGTCTGGTGAAAACTCTAGAGCAATCAAGTCATTTATCTCTGAAGATCAGATTGCATTTAAGTCAGGCGTGGTTTCAAGCAGACTTTTTGATACGCAAGAGGCAGCAAGTCAACACGAATGGGAATATGGAGTTGGATTGTTTCGCATGAAGTTTCAGGCTTGAACGAACAAATGGGGTATATTGACGCTCGCTGTTAGGACCAGAAATACTATGTCGAGGGTTAATCAGGACAGTTCTTCAAGGGATTGTCGTGGGTACTCACAAGATCTTCCCCCCAGAAGTACAAATCCACAAGACTTTGTGTTTCAAGACTTGGGACACACCACTCTGTCACCAAGAGATCTGAGTCTCTCTCCATATCCAGCCTCCACCCAAGACGTTCTGCCGACACTTTACTTTCGCTTTTCGCTGATGCAACTCTAGCTCGACGCACTCACCCCATACTCTTGCATGCTCGGGGATATCGCCGTTCTCGTCAACCCCCTCTTCTTCAATGTCCATCATCCATTGACCAACCTTGCCAGCCAAGATAGAGTCATACATGGATTCCCTTCGATGAACCGCGAGGAGAAGAGCAATTGCTTGACGTCGTATTGAAGGCTCGCGGCATCTAGTGGCGACAAGGTGGAGTATGTTCAGTGTACGAATTTCAACACAGTAAACTTCGCCTTCTATCGGGTGTGTTAGGTATTGTTTCAGAGTGCTTGGTTGCCAGGTCGACGGTAGAATCAGCTGCGACAAGAGTAATTTCATTTCACTGACCTTGTATCAATTGACAACCTTCAGCTTCGTATTCAAGAGCTCTTCTTGCCATTAATAACAAGTACTCGAACTCTGGTAATAGTACATCAGACGTAGTTTGTGGAGCCTGCAAAGACATCGCAAGTCTGATGAGGAGTGTCGTCGAATAGACCTTGATGGCTTCGGGTCGAGAAAGCGGGTGCAAGTGGAGATCAGGCTTGCTGTCCAGCAGAAGCAGATCTATCTGTTCGTGGAGAGTATAGATTTGCCTGACGAGATAGTCCCTCATTTCAACGGCCGATGAGGGGATGGCTTCCTTCGGGCCATACTGATAAAAGTCTGTCTGATAGACTGTCCTGTATCCGTTCCAAACCAGAACATTTCGCGCGGCCTTGGCTTCATTAAGGGTAACAAATTTGGCTGGCAAGGGAACGGGAACAATCGGATTTCGTTGATCGAACATGAAGTAGGTGCGAGTCTCATCGGCACCTAGCAAGCACAACGCTTGCAAATCCATCAAGTAAAAGCCACTCATCACGATGTCTTCTCCCTCACCACCGTCCATCGTACTCGACAGGTTCGTCTTGGGAGGCACTGAGGTAGATAGGATGTGTCGGGCCCATGTTATATGTTGAAGTGAGAAGCCTCCATGACCAAGGAAGTTTTCAAAACAGAAAAGAATAAGACAAGAGATGAGAGTAGTGCGCACAGTGTGGCTCTGATCGACGCCTCCAATCGACTCTCGTAGACTTTGAAGGGCTTTCTGGTATTGCTCTAACGCGGTCTCCCTGTGAGTGCCTTGTGTGAGATCGACTCGATAATGGTTGGAGGGGGACCGCTTTGCGCTCTTGGACAAGGCTCCGAGAGCTACGAGTCCATGTCGAATAGAATAAGACGACTTGCTTTCTTTCATCGCATAATCCCAAAAGAGAAGATAATCTTGGAACTGCGGAGCCACGTCTTTGAAGAAAATTTGGAAGTATGCAGCCTCTTGGTCGTCAAGGTGGGGGACTGCAAATGGAGTAGATTGAGAGGGAGTTGGTGAAGCAGATGGAGACATAGATAGACTTCGGGATCGGATTGGTGCTAGACCCATAGTCCCGGCAGAGGGCAGCTTGGGGACATGCTCATAGCCATCGCAATGCCACCCTGATTTGATGCACCGAAGGCAACTCGGCTTCTCTTCGCCGCACTTGAGTCTTCTTATCCTATTTTTGGAGTTGGGGTCAGCATGGTGGCTTAAAGATATGGAGAGATGACAAGATGGCCATACTTGCAAGTGACACAGCCATTTTTACTCCTGGGCGTTGAAGCGCGTTTTCTTGCAGTTGTCGGCATCATTAGTCCTCGTCACCAAGCTTAAAAAACAGCGCGGAGGACCAGAGAGAGGATGGATGATGAACGTGAGATCAAATACCAAAAGGATTTGGGATTGGAGATGCCTGGATGTTTTGTTAATGATATTCAACATCACATAAAGCCTGTATTAATTGACTAGCCCGGTGGGGTTCTTGAACGAGCGAATGCTCCGGATGACCCACCCGCGCCAACCTACCCGTTCAATCCCAAGGTCATCCATGCCACGCAGAGGACACTGCCTAATCGGGCATAGTTGGGCACACTCACCCTCACTGGCATTAAAGGAGAGCTGAGGCGGCAAGGGCAGGGGATGCTTGTGATGGAAGGACATGCAGGACTTGGGGGCGAGAGCACGCCTCGCAAGGCGAACAGTCTTGGCTTAGGCCCTTGGGCTTTCAGGGCTTATCCTCAAGGGCTGTAAGCGAGCGATGGGGAGCAACCGGCACGGAAGCCTGGGAGGACGGCATTTTCATGTACTTCTAACTGCTATCGGTCCTGAAAGTGGGTAAAATGCCGAGGGTGTCCAACAGGCACGGGAATACCAAGTAGAGGAGAGAGACTCAGGGAAGGGCATGGGAACGACAGCCAGTAGGAACGGCACTTCTCTGGTGAGGCCTGCAAGAGGACTGGGGAAGACGTCCACCACTCAAATGAACGGAAAGGGCGGCGCCAAAAGGAGATGGGTGTTTTCTCAAGCAGCATGACGAAAGTGCCACCTTGGTCAGCATGCGCGTCCAATGCATGGGGTACTTGGGGCACTTCCCAATTGAGCCGTGTTTGCTGGGTTTGTCCCGGTTCTGACAGCGCTTGCCGGCAGTTGAAAGTGTTCCCAGGTCGGGGAGGAGCGGGAGCATGCAGAAAGAACCCCCTCTTTTTATGCATGAGAAGAATGTTGGAGGATGGAATAAGGTTGGAGAAGTTGATGTCCCAAAATAGTCTTGTACAAGCGCGGCTGTCTACGGGGTAGTTTTTAGCGGATCCTTAGTCATCGCCAAATAAGCGACTAGTTTGAGTCAGCGAGCATATTTTTTCCTCCACCACGCAGCCCACGTCTTCCAACACATCCCAAACCCGCCCCGCGCCGCCAGAGCACCCGGAAAGTCTGCCGCAAATGGCCGAGAACATATATGACGAGATCGAAATTGAGGACATGACCTTCGATTCAGATCTCCAGATCTACCACTACCCATGTCCGTGCGGCGACCGCTTCGAAATCGCCATCGCCGACTTGAGGGACAAGGAAGATATCGCCGTCTGCCCCAGTTGCAGTCTGATGATTCGGGTTATTTTTGATGTGGTAAGGATGCCGGCCGCATCGGCTCGCCAGGTGCCCCAATGGAAGATTCTATGATCCAGAGGCTGACCGAGTGTCCGAGAACGATTTGGCTGAGTCCGGAGACGAGGATTTGAAGACGGAAGGGCAGGTTCAAGTCCCTGTGAAGGCTTAAACCATGAAAATTAAGGTTCAAGAAGGATCTGCAACTGAGCCTGCGAACGACGTTGGATTCCTCGTCGGAGGGAGGGGGAGTGCAGGGATGCTCGTAGTCTGGGCGAATGGGGAATCTTGATATCTCCAGGTCACCTGCTTGCGGACTGCACAGATGCTGCAAATATGCAGGGCAAAACAAGGGCCTCAAACGACACGCTGCGTGATGTTGGGGAAACGGTGATAGAGGACGTACCAGAGTCTCGCTCATTCACCAATGCTATCGATCAGCCCTGAGCAGGGCGCTCCTGTTTTGCAACCGATGCGTGTGGAATCAAAATCCCAAGTCTGTACACATGCCTCGACCGTTTGTTTCCATGCTCTGTGGCGGCACAGCGCTAAGCACCCGCTGTCAGACGTCCTCACTGAGTCACTTCTACCCACCCCCGCCCCAAGATACTGCCAGTCTGCCACCCACTGCAAAACTTTATCGTCCGGGTCCGCTCCCTGCTGGTGGAATTCTTTGTTGGAAAGGCCCCTGCGCGCCGCACGAAGAGCGCTGCCAGCCTGTCAACCTCCCGCTTTACTGCCGTATCTCAAGTCACTCGGCGTCGATGTCTTTGCTTCATCAATCTATCTACCCAGCCCCCAAAATGGTCGAATTCGCCGAATATTCGATCTACCAAAGCCATAGGCCACAGAACCTCGTATCATCTGGCCTGGCATGGCCCACACGAGCCTTTGTAATCGACTCAGTCCTATCCTATGTCTTTCCAGAATGGTGCCTCGTGCGAGGACATGAAGGGCACGTGGAGCGGCCCCTGACGGAGTGTTTGGAGAAGTCAAGGTCAGCAGAGTCAAGGTTTGATGGCGGTCCGAGACCCAGATGGAGTGCCGCTTCAACAACCAGAACTGGACGGCCTTCTTCTCTGTTTGGTCACTCCGATCGGAAGTGTTTTCGATCTCTCGCCTCATTTTTCTTTGAGTCGAGCAAGTCACAAAGCGAATCCGAAGAGCATGCGGAACATGAGACCAGGGGTTGTGGTTTTGGGGCTCGCCTATCGTAAAAGAAGACCAGTCATTCAGGGGTCGACCACACAGTTGGAGGACCCACAAATTCTTTCAATATGAGACAGTATTGCAAAGCTTGCTGAGTCCCTCCTGTCCCTGAAACAATTCCGCCGAACCACGCCTGCAGGAAGATGCGTGTGAGCGACGCCGAGCCACGGCCCGTTAGACACGCACACTCCAGATGCACTGTAATGCAAAACTCTACCCCCATCGAAACTTCTCCCTCAAATTTACGTCAATTTCTGGTTGCTTTCAAGGAAACAGACGTGAACTCTGGTCAATGACCAGGCAAGGCAAACTCAAAGCGGAAGTAAATCCTAGTGGCGCCATAACCTCCACCAAATAGAGAAGAATAATGGACGAAGAATGGAACCTTTTTGCTCCCAGATCCCCAGAGCAAGCTCAACGATATGTTTGTTGCTTGTGGGTTTCTTCAATGTGACCTTTCCTTGCCCACTACCCCCCAACAGCAACTGTCTTGCATACACAATATCTTTCTCCTCCCCTGCTACTTCTTGATCACCAGCCCGTGCCCGTCGGACGAGACTGCCGTACACAGACCGCAGGAAGCCACCAGCAGCCAACACCCAGCCCCTTGAGCAGCACAAGGAAGATGACGTGAAAATGCCTGTCCATCACTCTGCACACACTCGGCATGAACCGCGCACCCCTCCCTTCGTTTGCATCTCACCTCATTTGCAGATCAATCGTGAATCCCCTCCCATATCAGCTCTCCTATCACCATACCCCAGGGGGTGGACGCCCCTCTTGCCAACAACAAGTTGCCAAGATCGTGAAAAGTTTCCCAGCGGTTGACATGCAGTGAGATTCTTACCAGAGGAACGGGTTGCCGTTACAGTATAGCGAGGGAGGAGGCGGCCGTCGGTCTTCGTGCCCGTTAGGGGAGAGAGTCTGCAGGATTGCTTGGGCCCCTGGAGAGGAGGCTGAGGCAAGGCTTGCTTTCTTTCGGTTGCGGAGCATGATGATTGGGCTCAAATTGACCGAACGGTTGCTGGAATGGGTACTTAATTACACTCTTGGAGGTCGGAAGAGTTCGGAAGGCGGGCGTCGTTCCTCGCGGGCAACCTGTAACCTGTTATTGGGGCTTGTAAAGGTTGTTTGCTTTACGATGTACGGCGTACCGAGAGTGTGGTTGTACAATGCGACTATTTCTAGAAGGGAGCGAAGAAGGGCGATCATGGAAGTAGATGCCGGCCCGGTACTACCAGGGCTTGGTTGAGGCTTTTGCCCTCCGGGGAATAGGTGGGAGCAAAGGAGCGAATTGCTTGGTGGCTCATGGTATTGCCGTTTGTCCTGCACAACATACCGCCAAACCATGCGTCGGAAAGGAAGCGGGCAAAGTACTTCAATGTAACTTTCAGGCTAAGAAGATGAAATCGAACTCCAGACCTACATGGTTCATGGTTCTTGATTCCTTGGAAGTAACGCGTCCCTGTAATTACGGGGATATTAGATCACGCAAACTTCACGTAAAGAGATCAAACAGGATCGAGGGACGGGGCAAACCATGCTGGCACAACTGACAAGAACTGATCATCCAGCAGGAGCTTTTGGAGGAGCAATTGATTCATTTTCTTTCAAGATCTGCGGGAGGGGGATAAAACCAGTCACGTTATGATGCTTCATTGAAGCGATTTACAGCCCAACTAGTTTATGGAAGGCTGAACCACAAAGAGGAAGGATCAAGAGGAGAGTGGCCTCATACTAGTCATCTTTCTTTACCTGATCTATCAAAAGACCCAAATTCGTGCCACACACGTACAACTCCGAACTCCTTCGTCTGCCGCCTGCTCGATACCAGCATCGTTCACTCCATTCCCGACTTCACGTAATTCTTCTTATGGCATAATATCCACCCCTCAGTCCCCTCTATGCGAAACTGGAGCATAGGGATGCTCCATATCGACGCCAATCTCCACTTGCAACAAATCCGTCAGTGTACTTCCATCGCGAAGGTACACCCAATCTGCCCTTCCTGTCCCTTCCTTGGCGTCTTGCCCCTCACTTAACATCACGTAGTCGAAGCGTTTGGGGCCTGTTTTGGGTGATGAGAGCCAGATCTGCCTGTTGGGCGGTTGCTTGTTGATCACGTATGTGCCGTTGGGCGGGAAGGAGAGGGTGAGGACACCCGCCTGTAGATACATCCTCGTTAGCAATCAGTCTGAAGCTTCTAATTCTTTCCAACCAAGGAACATGGGTGCTGCGAGAAGTGCACAAACGCTGTACTCAACATCGACTTCCTCGGTCTCTTCCTGCAGCATCTCCAGCTTCTCAATCAAAACCTCCAGATATGTATCTGCCAGTTCGTGGAATCGTTCAATTGTGATGTCCGCGGGCCCGGATGCTGATTCTGACACGTTACTCTCTGCTTCTCTCGGTGTGGGCTGCGGATTCTCGGTTTCCGGCGACAGACCTTTAAGGGAAGGTCTTGTTGTTGAGAAGAACCTGGGGGCTTGGCTAGAGCTTGCTCGGGGTCCATGTGCAAAAATTGACACGACAGCTGGACGGAACATTGAGGCTCTGAGAGCTGTAAAAGAGCTTCGAGATGGCAATGGTCTGATGCTCATGCTGGAGCTCCGGACAAGCTTGGAGAGTGCACCGCGTGTCATTATTGCAGAGATTGTATCGTAGAATGAGTGACTTGGTTGAAATACGATGGCTGAGATGGATTTGACGGCTTTTATGCTGGTGCTGGTCGGATGTTGCTTGGGAAAGTCTCGTGTTGATGATCTGAGCTTGAAGCTACCCCACACTTTTGCCGACAACTTCAAAACTCGGCTCAGCCTTCTCCCAAGCCTCGCCTTGCATCAAAATATTGCCACACAACCAACATCAAGCCTTGTATTTCGAGTGTGGTCTGTAAAACTAACATGATAAACGCCGTGTTGGTTTTCAACAATGCCGGGCAGCCGCGCCTGACAAAGTTCTACACGCAGCTGGTACACCCTCATCCAAGAATAGACGAAGGAAATGCTAACAGAAGCAGGAAACATCCGTCCAGCAGCGCCTGATATCCGAAATATTCACCCTCGTATCCCACCGCCCCGCTGGATCCTGCAATTTCCTCCCTCTTCCACCCCTCCTCGCCAGCTCCTCTACCTCGACAGTGCCAAGTAGCGAACACAACGATGTACCCTCCCTCGTCACATACCGGCACTACGCCACCCTCTACTTCATCATCATATCGACCTCGACGGAATCCCCGTTAGCGTTGATCGATCTGATACAAGTCTATGTTGAGGCGCTAGATCGGCTGTTTGAGAATGTCTGTGAGCTAGATTTGATCTTCAATTTTGAGACGCTGCATGCGGCGCTTGCAGAGATGGTTGTTGGCGGTGTGGTAGTCGAGACGCAGTTGGAGAGGGTTGTGGAGGGGGTTAAGGCACAAGGTAAGGTGGCGAAAAGACCCGTTAATGAGGGGAGAGGGGGTGGGTTGGGGATGGGGATGGGGATGGGTGGAAACTTTGGGTGGGCTGGGAGGTGAATTGTGGACGAAGGAAGGGATTTGCAATTTTGAGTAGATGATGATGATGAGGTTTGGTAGAAGAAGAGAAGTTCACCAGCCCTGGTTGGGGTCTCGTGCTGTTTTCGGGGCGTCCAGAGGGGAGCAGGGGTGCGAGGTTGCGGAGGGACAGGCATTGGACGAAAGGTATTGAGATGAGGGTGCCGAAGGAGACAGGTGTACTGCGGCAAAGTAGTGGACTTGGAGTCGCCAGACTTGATCCCTTCGACGAACGAGGCATGATCCATATATGGATTTCTCCACTGCAACAGAATGCCATAATACTCTCTATCAATGCCATATTCCCGTCTATCCATTTCAATTTACGGATCTTCGGAGAGTTCTGCCCATGAAATAACCTGGATCCTTCTGAGCGTCCACGTATACATACATGGCAAGGAAGCGCCCATGATCCAGACCATTCTACCGCGTAGGCAAACATGAGAGAAGAGTTTCTATTGTGCCTGTGTATAACCAAATACAATAGCTTCGTCATCGCAGGGTATTCATCATCTTCCAGATCCATGTAAACGCCAGCGCCATGCTAAACCACATTTCCTGAATCTACAGCTCCCCGCCGGTACAAGAAGAGTCTCATCTGCCCGTGCTTGCCGTTGGAGGAGCCTCTTCTGGGCTCTCTCTTCGGCGGACTTGATCTTTCGTCCAAATCGACCCTGTCAACCCAAAGAACCAACTTCGAATCTGTGATAGGTTAGCATAGAAATTCTGTTGCTCCATTTTGGCAGCATACCCCATGGAACGGTGGATTATCCGGACTACCCTGGCTATTCCAGTCCAAGAACAACACGCCATAAACCGCAACAACTATAACAATTCCGTCAGACGATGGCTCTAGCTCCTAATGTTGGACTACACACAAACAATTGACCCCATCTGCACAATCTTAACCGCTTTCGTCCATCTCGGTCTTGCCCACTTTAGCTTTGCTCTCCTCTTGTATTTCCGTTCGAGTCTGAATTGATGCTTCGGGGAGATCTTCGAGAAATCGGGGGGCCATAACTTTCTCGCCTTGTATGGATTCGTATACACATATGGCGGGCTCTGCTGGGCAGTCCGTCGTACTAATGTCGAGAACATATTGTTCCTGCAGTTGATGGTTCTGCAGAAGATTGGATCTTGGAGGTTCTCCAGACGAGGCTCGCTTAGTCATCCGGGTCGACCCCTGCACCAGCTGCACCGCACCGCCTCTTTTGGACCCCACCAAAACATCAAATTGTGTTACTCACACAGTCGCGAAAATCCAAGGGGAGGATAGTGACTAAGTAGATGACGTGAAGACGAGGACAAAACTTCTCGTCGGATCCTGAACGGCTTTCCAAGTCAATCGCAGTCATGGCAGCAGTCGAAGCCACCACCAAGGCCTTGGAATCGGCCAAGATCTCCAAAACCAAAGAATTGAAAGGCGTAAATACCCCACAAGACACCCCCTCTTTCAGCAACTTTTGCTGACTTTAGAGGGCTTCAGACCGAGAAACGCGACACCCTCACAAAATGGGAGAAGATATATCAAAAGAAATGGCAAGAAGAAGGAGTATTCCAGCCCAATGCGCCCTCGACCTCAGAAGTCCCCCTCAACTCCATCTCCGCCGCCGAGCTTCGAACCCAGCACCCCAAATTCTTTGGCACAATGGCGTATCCTTACATGAACGGTACTTTGCACGCAGGGCATACTTTCACCATCAGCAAAGTCGAGTTTACGGCGGGCTTTGCGCGTATGCAAGGCAAGAGAACTTTGTTCCCTCTTGGGTTCCACTGCACGGGCATGCCAATCAAAGCCTGCGCCGACAAACTCATAGATGAGATCAAGCTCTTTGGGGAGAACTTCGAGGGATATACCGACCAGGATGCTGCCGATGACAAGGCAAATACGGCACCGGCACCGAGTACACACCATGAAGATGTTACAAAGTTCACTGCAAAGAAAGGGAAGGCTGCCAGCAAAGTGGTCAAGATGAAGTACCAATTCCAGATCATGCGCGCCATAGGCATACCTATGGAGGATATTCACAGGTTCGCCGATACAGCACACTGGTTGGAATATTTCCCCGTCCTCTGCCAACGAGATCTTATTAGTTTTGGGGCCAGAATCGATTGGAGAAGATCATTTGTCACTACGGATGCAAACCCCTACTATGACGCTTTTGTGCGATGGCAGATGAATCGTCTCAAGGAGTTGAAGAAGATCAAGTACGGGAAGAGATATACGATTTACTCACCAAAGGATGGACAACCTTGTATGGACCATGACCGAAGTGAGGGGGAAGGCGTTGGACCACAAGAATATACGGCGTTGAAGTTAAAGGTCAAGGAGTGGGCACCAGAAGCTGAGGCGGTGATCAAGGGAAAGGTCCCTGAGGGCGTTGAAGTCTTTTTCGTACCTGCAACCTTGAGACCAGAGACTATGTATGGACAAACATGTTGTTTTGTGGGACCAAAGATTAAGTATGGCGTTTTCAAAGTTTCAGAAAAGGAGTTCTATGTTATCACAGACCGAGCTGCACGGAATATGGCGTATCAAGGCATCTTCCCAGGGAACGGCGTTTTCGAAAAAGTGGCAGAGGTTTTAGGTTCAGCCTGTGTTGGTACTTTGGTCAATGCGCCACTTTCGGTCCACAAGGAGGGAGTCCGGATCTTGCCTATGGAGTCTGTCCTTCCTACAAAGGGTACTGGTGTGGTCACATCAGTTCCATCTGACAGTCCAGATGACTACGCAACAATCATGGATCTTGCGAAGAAAGCAGATTACTACGGAATCAAGAAGGAATGGGCGGAGTTGGAGATCGTCCCAATTATCAAGACACCTTCATATGGTGATCTTGCTGCACCTTTCTTGGTCAAGAAGCTCAAGATTGCTTCACCAAAGGACACCAAGCAGCTTGAGGAGGCGAAGGAACTTGCCTACAAGGAAGGCTTCTATCAAGGTGTCATGACCATTGGCGAGTTCAAAGGCGAGAAGGTTGAAGCTGCCAAGCCTAAGGTCAGACAACAGCTTCTCGACGCCAATGAAGGATTTGCATATTCAGAGCCAGAGCGGAAAGTCGTCAGTAGATCCGGGGATGACTGCTGTGTGGCCTTGATGGATCAATGGTACCTCGACTATGGAGAGGACTCGTGGAAGCAGATTGCCTTGAAGTATGTGGACAATGCTCATGGAAAGGGGTTGAACACATATACCGCTGAGACTAAGAACGGATTCGAAGGTGTTTTGAACTGGCTCAACCAATGGGCATGTGCGAGGACATACGGTCTTGGGTCCAAACTCCCTTGGGATCCTCAATTCTTGGTCGAGAGTTTGAGTGACAGCACGATCTACATGGCTTATTATACCATCGCTCATTACCTCCATAAAGACATCTATGGGAAGACACAAGGTCTTGCAGGTGTCAAGCCAGAGCAGATGAAGGATGAGGTATGGGACTACGTCTTTGCACGACGAGAGCTCAGCGACGAGATTCTCAAGGATAGTGGCATATCAAAGGAGGCTCTTGCGTCAATGCGAAGAGAGTTCGAATACTGGTATCCACTCGACCTTAGGGTCTCAGGAAAGGATCTTATTCCCAATCATCTCACATTCTTCCTCTATATCCATCTCGCAATCTTCCCACAGGAATATTGGCCTAAGGGAGTCCGAGCGAACGGCCACTTGCTCTTGAACGGAGAGAAGATGTCCAAGTCAACCGGAAACTTCATGACTCTTGATGAAATGGTCAAGAAGTACGGTGCTGATGCAAGCAGAATTGCTTTGGCCGATGCTGGTGATGGAGTAGCAGATGCAAATTTCGAAGAGGATGTAGCAGACAACAACGTTTTGCGTCTCTTCACCCTCCGAGAATGGTGCGAGGAGCAGGTTAAAGATGAGGCTAATCTCCGTTCCGGACCAAAGAATGACTTCCTTGACGCCTTGTTCGAGAACGAGATGAATTCCCTTGTTCACGAAGCAAAGCAGCAGTACGAAGACACGAACTACAAGCTCGCTCTCAAGTCTGCTTTGTACGACTTCACCAGTGCTAGAGATTTCTATCGCGAAGCTAGTGTCGCGGCTGGAATCAAGATGCACAAGGATTTGATCTTGCAATACATTGAATTGCAAGCTCTCCTCCTCACAGTCATCGCACCGCATTGGTCAGAATACATCTGGCTCGAAGTCCTCAAGAAGCCCTCAACCATCCAAAACGCCTTGTATCCCGTCGTCCCAGCAGCTCGCGCCGATCTCACCGCAGCACGCGAATACGTCCGAATGACAAGCAGCAACATCACCTCTGCCGAAGCAGCTCAACAAAAGAAGAAAGCCAAAGGGAAAGATATTGGCTATGACCTCACGATGCCAAAGAAACTCACCATCTTCGCGGCCGCCAAGTTCCCGGCCTGGCAAGAAAAGTACATCGACCTCGTGCGGGAAGCTTGGCATCTGGACACTAAGACCATCAACGATAAAGAGTTGAACGGCAAGATCGCAAAGATGGGCGAGATGAAAAAGGCAATGCCGTTTGTGCAGGGCTTGAAGAAGAGACTCGTTGGCGGGGAGAAGCCTGAGTTGGTGTTCAATCGCAGGTTGGCATTTGACGAGCTCAAGACGTTGGAGAATATGGTGCCTGGCTTGAAGAAGGCGGCTGGCTTGGCGGTCGTGGAGTTGGTGCAGGTTGAGGAGGGGGGAAAGAAGGGTCACGTGGTTGGCTCGGGGAAGGCTGTCGAGGGGTTGCCGCCTAATGCAGAGGCTGCTGTGCCTGGCGTGCCGACTTTCAACTTTGAGAATGTGGAGGTTGAGTCTGTTGCTAAGGCTTGAGATTTGAGGAGATGTGGAGTGTGTGGTTGATTGGTTCTTTGTGGGTTTTCTATGAGTGAATAGACAAAACATTTCATGAATGCATTTGATTGCTTTGCGAATCGATTCGTCTCATTGGCTTCACTCTGCCCATCCAACCTTCCCATACGTTAGTCAACGGTTGTGCTCTGCTTGTGTCTGATGGTCATCTCGTTTTGCTCGGCCGTCGAAAATATTCCGTTTCTAGCATGAAGTCATCAATTTCATTCATAATATCAACCTCCAATAATGATCACCCTTCGACAGCATCATACCATTCCACTTCCTCACCATCTGTGTTTCTATTTTCGTCTCCCACGATAGGACTAGCTGTGGTCTATTTTCCCGATGTTGATGTGAAACTACGGTCACGCTACCTACTTAAAGGAGAAAAACTCCGGGACTAAAAAATTACCAAGAGGCAAGCACGTGCTTCATGTCTAGTGACCCGGTAGTTCCTTATCCTATTTATTTTGATAAAGAGGTGCATTATCAGAAAACTACTTGATGACGATCACTGGATAGGTGACCATACATGGCTTCAAAGTGTTCAACAAGGTATTGATAGTCTAGCCTTGTGGAGTAACTTGACTTGCAGATAGCATTTGCTATCGGCGAAACCATCTCGTAATCGGCATGGCGTTGTGGAAAGTTCCAGTTGGTTTTGATCTGAAGAGCCGCATTGGCGTTGGCCATGTTGTTGAGTTCAGCTGGTCTCAGAGGCTCGCCTTGGGTATTCGTCGCATGGCCTGACGAGGCTGTCCCTGGATACATATTACTCTACTAGGAAGTTCTCGCAAGAGCTGGATGACTTCCTTGGGTAGCAGTGACATACCCGCTTCACCGATGAGCAAGATGCACCCCTATCTACTTGCTAGTTCAAAGTTTCTCTCCAAACTGCCCTCCACCTCCTTTGCGGTTGTTCCGAGACCACCCAGGGCAAAGATGTTAGTATTTGAAATGATTGGACTCAAGGTATCGGCAGGCATAAACCGCAAGTTATCTAGAACAGTAGCTTTCTAGAAAGCTGGGCCACAGATTCTGTTTTCCCCCTATTAGTGACAGAAAGCTCATAATGATAATTAGATAGCACAGGCTACATCACTGACCTGCTGTGGTCGTTTTTATCAGCGACGGGAGCGCCGCCGAAGAGAATCAGGCCGTTTCCTGAGTAGAAATTAGTTTAATCCCTGATCACAGCCTGCCAGAGGAAATCTAGAAAGTTATTATCTTTGCCACGGACAATGTCAGGCGGGTCGTTATCTGAGCTCGCCGACTCTTTGGCTCGAAGATATTGTACAATGAGAGACAGGACCGCCATTTTATGCTCGTCTGGGATCTCTGGGCCTTGTGGCAGAGAATCGTGCTCTCTCGAGCCCGAAATGGCAGGAACATCATCGTAGGTCTCTGCGACCGGAGAATATGATCAGCTTACAGATCGATCATCTTCAGAAGCATGTTTACTTGATGAAAGGCGAAGAGTAGGACAAGAGGAAGTCAAAATTGAATTAGTGACCTGGTGGACGGTGGGGATGCTGACTATACTGGCTCTTTCACCACGTTCCAAACGTAAATAAGGATGAAGGAGCTCTTATAGTAGACGAGACTGCCGCAGTTGGCTGATCGAGGTTGAAGATATCTACCTGATTCTTTTGCCGTGAGCTGGAAGCCAATTGCGCTGTCCTGCCGCTTTTTGCTGCACCAACTTTGTGGTGGCTTGGATTGACGCTGCAGCTCGCCAGTGGCGAGACCAGACGATTGTCAACCCGAGGCTGGCCCCAATTGTTGCGACCATGGCTCCGTCCTTACAGCTTTGCATGGGAACCCGCGAGAACAGATGATTACCGTCTTGTAGGAATATGGCCATGCCTGCAGCTCCTCCTGCGGGCATGTCGCTCCCTTTGGAAACTAAGTAGGGCCAACCCACCCCCCTCCCTCCCGGACTGTGATGACTGACCTCAACCTAGGCTTTCGGACATCAAATCACCGCCCATTACGACTTCCTACAGATTCGGACATAATAGCGATCGCGATGCTTCTCCCACCGCACCGACGATACTTGCTAAGCTAGACGTCCCGGGGAATTGGTCCGGCAAAGGCCAACACATCGAGTTCGCGCGGGGCGAAGCTATACCATTAGAACAAGGAGAATTCTTGGGTCGAGGATCTTTCGCAGATGTGTATGAGGTGACGTGCCAAGGGATATCAGTAGCACGAAAGCAGATCTATTGCACCCGGCACATGAAGATCGAGGACCTCAAGCGAGAGCTCGATATTCTGAAGAAACTTAGTCACAAGCACGTGGTGACCCTGCTCGGCTCATACACGCAGAATAAGATTTTAGGATTGCTCTTGTATCCTGTCGCTGCCTGCGATCTGGGCGTATTCTTAGATGAGCTCGACGAAGAGCAGAGATCGGGAGCTACAAAATTGGGAGAAGGTCTGTCGAAATTGGCGGATCGTCTTGGCCTGCCTGAGAGCTTGTCTTGTATGAGAGAACGCCTCAATAAGGTTTACGGATGTCTCGCCAATGCTATCCAATATCTTCACGATCAAAACGTTCGGCACAAGGACATTAAGCCGCGGAACATTCTCCTTCATAGGAACGACGGTTTGTATATCACGGACTTTGGACTCAGTCGGGACATGACAGATTTGTCTAGCAGCGTTACGAATGGGATTGACATTGGCACTTATAAGTATTGTGCCCCTGAGGTCGCGCTATACGAGCCACGGGGACGGGCGGCAGACATATACTCACTTGGCTGTGTGTTCTTAGAAATTAGTACCGTGCATCGTCGACTTTCTTTGGCTGCATTCGAGGACTTCAGGACAGAGGATGAAGACCGCTCGTACCAGAATAACCCTCAGAAGTTGCTAGAGTGGATGTCGAAACTCCGTCAGATTAAGACCGATAACCCCGAAAGTGGAACAATCTTTGATATAGTTGATATTATCGAAAAGATGGTTTCTCCAGTGCCAAACGATCGCCCGGCAATCGAGACTATATGTTCGAGCTTGTACCTACTTGGTGGCTTGGTGTATTTTGGCAAATGCTGTATAGCATCGCGGTACCAGACTCTGATAGACATGAACAATGAACTGAGTTTGTTCTAGCGTTCTTTGCAAGGAAATCCGCTAATATCATTAACAGAGCAGCAAGCAAGACAGTTGCAGATACGGCATGAACAGTTGGAGTTCCTCTATGTTGAACGTACGCAGGAGCATGACGCGGAAAAGGCAGCGATGTCAAAGGTCCACGGTGAACAGGTGGCCAAGTTGGTACGATTTCACAACGAAGAGCGTGCTGCCCGCTCGACAAAGTTTCCCGGAACTATCAGCGACCAACGGGCTGAAAGAGTACGCGTCCGCAAATCCAGAAGTGCCAACTCATATGATGAAGATGTGGGTTATAGCGATTCATATGGCGGTGATTCCTCTAGTAGCGAACGTGTAACTGTTCGCACACACCGACGCGAGCGATCTATTGAAAGAAACACCCCATATATTTCGCACCGAGAAAATAGATACCCCCATATGCCACATCGATCGCGATCTCGTGAGAGAGACATAGAATCCCTTCCTGTACGGCGCATGCGATCACGATCACGATCTCGTGAAAAAGTCAGGACACCCCTTGTCGCACGGCGCGAGCGATCACCATCACCGCCTCGCGAAAGAGGTAGAGTACGTCCCCTGTGGCGGCACGAGCGATCTCTGGAGAGAAACCCTGTTAGAGAGCCCGCAAATGTGGTTGAGCGGAAGGTTCAGGCTACTGTTAAAAGAAAGAAGGACAAACCCGAACCCATTGGATCTTTTGGCACGACGAAGAAGAAGGAGGATAAACCCTCCAATGGCTTTGCTCTTTGGGGCAGCTCTTGGAAGTCGAGCAGTAAAACTAAGAATCGAGAACCCACGACCTCGCGAGAAACCTGACGAGCTCGAGAAATATCAAGAATAGATTCTAAACTATGAGCCTCTGGAGCCTCCTTGGGAAAGCTGGAGGTTGGTCTGTCAACAAATTCCGCACCATCATCAGCAAGAAATGGCTTACACTAACATGCGTCCTCACCAGTCGTCTATGGCTTCGAAATTCTCTCCCAGGTCAAGAGCAATACCAACGTATAGCGACAACGATCATCTGGCTAACAGTCGCTCAAAATCGCAAACTGATAGCTGAGCTGTGGGCCCTTCCAGATTCCAAACTTGAACGGCGCGAGGAGCGTCTCCAAGACGCCAAGTGTGATGGGCACACGTGACGGAGCATGGGCGGACATCAGGTGTCGTGGATTTGGTTTCCTATTTTGGGTAATGCTTATATCGGAATTGCACGGATTACGCGGGATTATGTTTTCTAATTAAGTAAGGGGCTTTATATGCTTGGCTAAGCACTAGGGAATAAATAGGGAGACGCACGTAGCTCTGGAAAGGGGCATTGATTAGTCTTTTATTGGAATTACTTCTTGGAATCAGTTACACTTGCAAGCGTAACTCTGCAGCTTACTTACCTTGACTACTTGTGCATTACCCTGCTATTACGTGCCTCACACTCTACAAGGTCTCGATTTGCAGCAAGAAAATACCGCGGTCCAAATCGTACTGTCGATCGTCCTGTCGACAGCATCAAAAGATATTTTAAGTACTCCCCCCTGCTCTATCATGAATACAGGCCTGTCTTTGGATTTCGGGGCTATAATACGAAATTTGCATCAAAAAAGAATACCGCCTCAGAGCTTTAAAGACAAGGAGCATGAGAAAATATACATGCCGAATTTATCCAGACAAAGGAATATGTGTGCATAAAGCGCCAAGCGTGCAAGTGCAGTCTCTGGTGAAAGAATTGATTTGATATATAGAATGCCGGTGTAATAGGTATTCTGTTCTACCAAAATCCTAAGTTTAATATTATTACTATTATATTAAACGCGCGCTTATAATACTAGAGTAAAAGCAATATAATTAGTTAAGAAATAAGTAATTAAACTATTTATAAAATGCGTTTTTATTATTACTTGCTTAAAGTAAATAATTAGTATATTAAATAATTAAATTAAATTTAATTAGATTCCCTTATATAAATTAAATCAAGTCAAAATCAGGCTAATTAAATTATTATATAATTATATATATATAACTTTAAAGCTTTAAAAGTTAAAATAAGGCTAAAATAAAATCTGAACTAGTTATATTTAGTATTATTAAAGGCATTCTTTATTAAATTAGATCTAGTACTAATTAGTAAATAAAGCTAAAAGTATTAAAACTTCTTTTATTATATAATAAAATAATATATATATATATATATATAAATAAGGGTTTATTTTATTTAGCTAGTTTTAAATAAAACTTAATAAATTATTCTTTATTATATATAATAATACCTTATTAATTATTAATTATAAGCTTTATATTAGCTTATAATATAATTCAAATTAATTTCTTACTTATAAATATTATAATTATATTATTCAAATATATATTAATATTAAATTAGTTTCTAATAAATATTATTAAGCTTATATATTAGCTTTAGAATATTATTAATAAGAATCTCAAACTTATAGAGTTTATTAACTTAAAAACTCGAATAATAATTAAGGTAATTTTATATAACTATTTTAAAAGAAAATATATTTCTGAGTTATAATTTAATTATTTTAATAAATTTTAAATATTTCTTGAACTTGAATTCTTTTTAATAAAATAGTTTAATAGTAAATATTTTTTTAATATAGCTTTATAATAATTTATTATTATAATAAAACTATTTAATATTTCCTTATTTAATATAAGTAATTTATAAAGCTAGTAATAAGTTTCCGAAAGTAATATTATAAAGAAAATTATAAGAGAAAGTATTTTTTCTAGTACTAGTATATAAATTATATAGGCTTTAAATATAAAATAATAATAATAATAATAATAAGATATTAGCTTTTTTAATTCGAAATTTATATATTTATAAACTAAATTAGAAATAATAATATAAATTTATAAATAGCTATAATTAAATAAAATCTATTTTCTTGTTTTTATAATAAAACCTTAATATAATATATAAATAAGATAAATAAGTTTTATTAAATTAGTTTTAAGTTTTTATAAAATAATATAAGGAATTAATATATAATACTAATTAAGAAATTTAAGAATATATTAAAGAAAATATTAAAGAAAATATATAATATTATAATTATAAGATATATAAAAGTTATTAAGATTCCTAAAATAATTTAATAGCTTTTTTGAGCTTATAATAACCTTATTTTAAAACTTTATATTTATATTTCTTATTTAGAATATATTATTATTTTTAATAGTTTTATAAAATAAAAAAATAGATTTCTAATTATAATTCTAAAATAATAAATAAAACTAGTAATAGCTATTTTAATAATAAAAAATAATAAAAATAAAAGAAATAAAGTTTATTAATATCTTATAATAAAACTAAATTTTAGATTAATATTTAGATCTTTTATTTTATATATAAATTTCGGATCTTAATATTCTTTTATTTTTTAATTTAAATCTAAAACTTATTTTAATACTAATAAAAAATCTAAACTAAAGCCTTTTTTAGTTTTAAAACTAAAATTAGCTTTAATAATAAATTTTATATAAAAATAAGAAAAATAAAACAAATTCTAAAATAATAAGCCTTATTATAAATCTAATTCTTTTAATAATAGCTTTTTATAAAATAATAATAGATTTTATTATTTTAAATATTATAATAAAATAAATATTATAATAAAATAAATTTTGTAAAAAATAATTATTATAATATATTTAAATAATATAAAAACTAATATAATAAGAAATTAAAAAAAACTTTATTATTAAAGAAAAATAATTTAAAATTAATAAATTCGAGAATAGGATTTATTTAATTATTAATTATATAATTTTTAAAAAACTTATATATTAGAAATATTAGAAATTCTTTTTATTTTATAATAAATTCTTTAAATATATTTATATAAATTTATATAATATTAAATTCGAATAGGGTTTTTAAGATTCTTAATAAAAACCTAATTTTAAATATTAGAAATTGCTTTTTTATTCGAGTTTCTATAATATAAAACTCTTTTTCTAATATTTCTAGTTTATTCTTATTTTATAATATTAATTTCTAAGGTTTTTAATATAATTAATAATTTATTTATTAAATTTATTAATATATTTAATATATAGTTTATTATAAATAAATAAAAACAAAAATTTATATTACTATAATTTATTTCTAATTTTTTATAAACAAAAATTAATTTATGAAATATTCGAATATTAATATTAATATAAAATAATTTATAATAATAAAAGAAATCGGATTTAGGCTATAATTATATAAGCTAGTAATATTTATATTATATATATTTAGTAAAATTAATAGCTAGAATACTTTTAAAAAAGTAATTATTAAAACTTAAATTATTAAAAATTTTAAGCTTTATTTATTTTTATAATATTATTATTAATTTAAAAAAAGTAATTATTATTAATATTTATTATAAAAGTAAATATATAATATTAAAAATATTAATTACTAAAATAATTATTATTCTTTTAATATATATATTATTACAAAAGAAATATAGTTATATATTTAAAGCTTTTTATAATAATACTTATAATATTATTATAAAATATATTAATTTTATTATAATTATAAATTCTTTTAATAAAATAAAAAAGATTTTAATAAAAATTAAACTTGAAATAGTAACAAAATTTAATAAAAAGCTATTATTTTATATAAAACCTAAAAGTAATAAAAGAAAATTAATATAAAAAAGCTTTTAATTTTAAAACCCTTTTTAATAATTATTATAAATATAGTATTTAAGACTTAGAAAATAAAATAAAAGATTTCTAATAAAATAATTTAAAGCTAAAAAAAAGAAAACTAGAATATAAAAAACTATATAAAAATATATATATTCTATAATATACTAGTTTTAAAGAAATTTAATTTTCTAAATATTTAATAAATTATAATATTTTTTTTTAAGTTTTATAAAATCTATTACTTTAATTTGATTCATTTTATATTATTTTTCTTTCTAAAATAAACTAGTATTTCGAATATAAATATTATATATAAAAAGCAAATATTTTTAATATATAATTCTAAATAAGTATTATTTTTATATAATTTAGCTAATATTATAAATTTTATAAAAGTTTTAATATATTAATATTATTATTATAAAAGCTTTATAGAACTAAGAAGCTATTATTTAATATTAAAGCTAAATATTATACTAAATTCTATACTTTAATTTATTTCTTATTAGTTTAATTATAATAATTTATTTAATATTATATTTTTATTTATTATTTTTTAGTATTAATAAAAGTAGTTCCGGGTTTATTTAATTTAATAAAGAATTCTAAGAATTCTTTAATAGCTTTTTTATATAGAAAACTAGATATATTTTTCTAGTTTTTAATAGCTTTAAAAAGAAATAAATAGTTATATTTTTCTAAAATCTTAAATAAGTTCTTTATTTAATTCTCTAGCTTCTAATTTAAATAATTAGATTTCTAGTATTTTATAATAACTTATATTTTATTCCCGACTTGGAAATTAATTAAATAGTAATATTTATTAGTCTATATTATATATTATTTCTATATTTATTTTATATAACCTTAAATAAATTATTATAATTTATATAATTAGTTTATTAATATTTTAGCTTTATTTTTTATTTTTATTTAGTTTTTTCTAAAAAATAAACTAGCTTTATTAAAAAAGTTCTAGTTTAAAGATATATAAGATTTATAGCTTTTTTTTTAGTTATAAATAGAAACTAGCTAATAGTTTTATATTAAAAAAGAATTATTAATAATTAATTATAGTAATTTATTTATTCTAATAATAATTAATATATAAATATAATTTCTATTTATTTATTTATTTAAAAGTAATTCGTTATTTAAAACTTAAGCTTAATACTAATTCTTATATAAAATTCGCTTTGAAATTAAATATAAATTAGAGTTTCTAATCTAATATAATTATTTCTGAAATATTTATTTAATATATTATATAAAATAAAAATAGAAGTATTAGTTATTTAATTATAATTATATCTTATATAGAAATTATATTATAGCTTGATTTATTTTTTAAATAATTCTTAAAATTTCTAATAATATATTATTAGAAATAATTAAAAACTAAAAATAAATAAAATAAATTAGGCCTTTTATTTCTTAATATATGTAATTTCCTATAAATATAATAATTACTATAATATTAATTAATATTCTTATTTATAAATAGCTAGTAATAATATTTTTTAAATAATTAATAAAACTTTATATATTTAAAATATTTAAAAAGAGATTTATTATATATTTTATAAATTAAAATAATTTATAAAAGTAATTCGGGAATTATTTCATTATTTATAATATTTAGATATTATTTTTAATTTAGGCTATTATATATAACTTTTCTAGATTTAATAATATATAATTATTTTATAAAATTTTATTAATAAATTATAAGCTATTATATTTAATAAAAGCTTTTAATAGTACTTTTAAAAAAGTAATTATAATAAAGGCTATTAGTAAAGCTTTTAAAAAATACTTTTTTCTAAAGAAATTTTATTTTTAATAAAAGTATATATTTCAAGAAAGTTTTTAATATATACTTGATTTTTGAAGCCGAATTTCGAATTAAATAAACCAATTTTATAAAGTATTATTATAAGCTATAAGTTATAAATAATTTCCGAATTAATTTTATTTCTAGAAAAAGGTATTTAAATTTATATCTTTTTTTTTAATTTGGTTCTAAATATTTATTTTATTTTATTTTTATAATAAAATATTTATTTATTTATTTAATTTTCCAAAATAATATATAAATTTAAAATAATAATAAAATAAAAACTTAGTTTAGCTTATTAAAAAAAGAGCTTTTTAGTAATTATAAAGTATTTTAAAATATTATAATTAAAATAAACTTTAAAAAATATATTCTAAAGATCTTTTAATTTAATTTTCTATTTCTTTAATATTTATATTATAATAAATATTTCTTTATTATATATATTATAATTAAGTTCTATTAGGAATATAATTTAAAATTTTTTTTTATAAAATATTAAAGGCCTATTTCTGTATTTTGTTAAAATAATAAACTAATAATTATTTCTATTATTATTATTAGTATAGCTATTTCTTTAGAAGTTATATATATAGTTATAGGATACGGGATACGGGATATAAGTAATAGAATATAAGTAATAAAATATGAAATATAAGATATAGTTATATAACCTCGCATTATATTAATAACTCGACTAGTAAACTAGACTTCTTTAGGCTTAGTAAATTTAGAAATTATATATTAATACTATAATACTATAATCCCTATTTCTAAATAATAACTTTACTAACTTATATAAAATAGTATTCTATAACTATATAATAATATTATATATTTCTAGTAAACTAATACTAATTTGTTTATATATATAAATTAGGAAGAATTAAGTTATACTTACCTAAGATTTAGTTACTTAGGGGCAAAGCCATTATTTCAGTTAAAGAAGAAATAACTATTAATTCTATTACTTATAATTCGGTTATATAAATAGGAAAGATACTTAATTTTACTAAGATCTAATTATACTATATTAAAGGAGGAAATATCTATTAGTTCTATTACCTATAATTCGGTTATATAGGCAGGAAGGGCACTTAATCTTACCAAGTACTAAAACGGTTAACTATTTAATTATTTTATTTTATTCCTATTTAACTTTTATAAAACTCTCTCAAAAACTACCTTCTTTTAAATCCCTGGAACTCTTAAGCTTCAGAATTATTAAATTCTTCCGGAATGTCAATATTTCACTTCTTAAATTTCACTTCCTAAATTTCTTATTATAGATAAAATTTTTACCTCGAATATAATACTTATTATAAATTACTTATTTTATAAATTACTTTTCTTCTTATAAACCTATTCTTCTTATAAACTACTATATCTCGAACTAAGTATAAGCCTATAGAATATATAATAACAGAATATACTATAGTAAATAATTCCTTTATTAGATCTATCTAATCCGATTATTTTATAAATAATAATAATTTCAAGAAATTAGTAAAAAAGTAAAGATATAGGATTAATCTAAACTTTACTAACGCAAACGAGATAACTAAGTTCTTAAATACTAAGCTATTTTAATATATTCTCTATAAAATAGTTAATAATAACTTTTAGGAGCTATTTAGATATAATTTTAAGAACTTTACTTATTAAGGGAACTTTAATAAATTCGAACTCCCGGAAATACTATATTTATATAAAATCCTTTAATATAGTAATATATTTATATAATAGAATAGTAATACTAATACTATTATAAATACCCTATATATTATTATAAAGAAAAATAAATAGTATATATAATTAAATAAGAATATATTAGTAGCTAGACTAGACCTTATTAAAAGACTAATTCTATTAGGTTTTATTACTCTTATAAAGAATAAGTATCTAGAACCTATTATCTTTAATATTTCTATACTATTACTTTCTTTATTACTTCTTTTACTATTATATTCTATACCTTTACTAGATTTATATACTAGTATAAAAGCTCTAAAAGCAAATAGTATATTTTTATTACTACTACTACTATAACTATATCCAAATAACCTTTAACTTCCTTTAATTATAAGACTTATTAGGGAAATTACTAAGATCTATACTAAAAAGCAAAAGTATAATAAATCTAATAGTAATTTTAACTATAAACTTACTATTTTCCTTAATATTTACTAATATATAAAGCTTTTATAAAAGGTACTAATATGAGCTTTTCTTACTATACTAAAGAAACTAGCTTAAGACTACTTCTATAATAACTAGTTCTCTTAATATATATATAAAAAGGCTTATATTAATATCTGTAGTTTCTTTAAAGGCCTTGGATTTAAATATCGGAATTTAGATAAGTAGAATACTATTATATTAGCTTTTATAATAGCTAAATTTCCGGAAAAAAACAATATTTAAGACTATTTAACTATTAATTAATAAACTATATTAATTATAGTATAGTCTTATATCTAATTTATAAAATACCAAATTCCTCTATAATAAAATTATTATTTCTTACTAAGGCTTCTAGATATATAAATATATAATCTCAGATTCTCTTATAAATCTTGGCTAGCTTATTAATAAACTCTAGTTATTTATTACTATATATAAAAGTAAATAATAAGCTAATTCCAAAACCTTCTTTACTAATTAATAATATTACTTTCAGAATTCTCTAAGCTATTATTCTTCTAGAAATTATTAATATAGATCTAGCCATAACTTTAGAACTTGTAATAATTATTTCAAGCCCCGTAATTATAATAATTATATCCTAAAGTTATATTTTATATATAAGAAACCCGAATACTACTTATAGAAATATATATTAGAGAAATAAAAGACTAAAAAGGCTTAATTTAGGAATAGAAATATCTATTAGTTCAGATCCCGAAATACCTATAACTTTAATAAATACTTTAGTAATATTTATATATAGTATATTACTAAAGCCAAAAGTAAAGAAAGTAATAAGGATAATAAGAATAAACTAATAAATAATACTTTTAAGGCTTTATTAATAAAAATAAATAAAGAAGAAAAATACTATTTAGATTTCTACTTTATTTTAGTCGAGAGCTTTTTAGCCGCTTTTACTACTCTTATTCTACTAATAACTATAGCTAATATTCTTATAAATAACTTTACTTTCCTTTCTCTTATATATTAGATAATAAGCAAAAACTATATCTTAGAACTTATTAAATCCTTAATAAAAAATACCTAGACTTTTATAATTAATAGTATATTAAGATATAATACTTATTATTTTTATAAAGTTATAATTAATACCAGAGCCTCTAGATACTTAATTACTAGTTCTAACTAATTCCAAGCTCTCTAGTAAACTAATAATAGTATTGAACTTAATAAAATTACTAAAGGTTAAGTTAATATCTAGTTTAATATTAGATCTATATCTTTTATTAGATCTATAATAGTAAGTATACTAATTAGATAAGTATAATTCTATATTATATTTTTAAAAACTTTATTTTTACTTAACTTAGTTAATATAAACAAGCTAGAGGTCTATTTTAATAATCTTACTAATTATCTTATTACTTTTATTAGAAAATATATATTTATAATATAATATTTCGGATATTCTTTCCTGTTTTAAAATACTATATTATAAGGCTTTATTTCCGAATTCTTTATTTATAACTTCTACTTTCTTATAGAAATCAAATTATAATATCTATACTATTATTTTAGTTATTTATTTATTAATAAGCTCCGAAATATACTAGAATAAGCAGGCTATAATATTAATATAAAAGCCCTTAAATACCTTATAAAATACTATAAGTAATACTAAAAATATAGCTAATTACTTAAATAATTTAAGTTTAATCTAAGAGATAATATTAGCTTTAATTACTTTATTATTATTAATATTTTCTATATTTCCGATAAGCCTATACTTTATATTATTAATAAAAGTACTCGATATTAAGCTAGCTAATAGCTCTAGAATATTAGTATAATATATACCTGAAATATATTTAAGTAATACTAAATTAATAACTATTTAGGCCCTTCTAATTAGATTATAGCAGATACTAGAAAGT
This sequence comes from Hyaloscypha bicolor E, assembly GCF_002865645.1. Taxonomy (NCBI): domain Eukaryota; kingdom Fungi; phylum Ascomycota; class Leotiomycetes; order Helotiales; family Hyaloscyphaceae; genus Hyaloscypha; species Hyaloscypha bicolor. Next base: position 495,210 of record NW_020194644.1, read on the forward strand.
AGTTTACTAGTAAGAAGTTTACTTAGCTTGCGAATATTATAAGAACTAAGGTTAAGATTATTTCTATAAAAGCTTATAACTTTATTAGAATTATAAAATACTATTATAGCCTAATCTAATATACCTATCTTATTATTATAGCTAAAGTTAACGGAATTAATAAGAATACTATACTTTAAATAGCTTTTAAGGCTATTAATAACTCTATGAGACCTAATAGTATTATTTTAACTTTTTTAGTTTATAATACTTTATTTTAAATAACTAAATATAATATCTTATTATTTATTATATTATAGTAATTAGTAGTATTTAAGAAAGCAATAGTAAAAATTCAGAAGCTTTAAGCTAGATATTAAATTACAAATACTTTAAATACCTAAAATAGTTCTAATATTACTAATATCTATAAATTATTCCTAAATTCGAATGTTTTTATTTAGTATAAAGGAAATACTAGTTAATCTAGTAATTAGAATAAACTATATAAGCTAATAGCTATTAATAGGGAAAACTATATACTAGCTTTATTATATAATAATACTATTTTTCGTTTAATCTCTATAAAGCCCTTTTATATAAGGAATATTAAGATTATTACTAATAGCCCTAAACCTAAATCTATTCCCGAATTTAATAATAAGATTAAAGGTAATATAGATATAATTTCTCTTACTATTTCTGTTATTTTACTAAAGTATAACAGAAAACGCTTTTATAAAACCCCGGATATTATAGTATTTCTATAGGATAATAAACTATATAAGGATTCCTATTAAGTTAAAGTTACTAGCTTCTTAGAAAAGAATATATTTAAGGTTATTTTCAGATTTCAGGTATTAAAGGAAATATATATCTTTAATTCTCGGTTTATTAATAAGATTAAGAATAAGGGTATAAAAAAAGAGCTTAAGAAATCAAGACTAGTTATTTAAGCCTATAATAATAATAAGAAATATATAGTATTAATATAATTACCTATTATTTAATATATTAGCTAGAGAATTATTCTTAGTATTACTACTATAATAATAAATATTATAGAATTATATTTATATAATATCTTATAAGCTTATATCTAATTAATAATCTTACTCAATTATAATTTCTATATTAATTTATTCTATAAACTTACTAGAGAGCCAAATTTAAAAAACGGTTCTATTCTAAAAGTTATAAAACTATTATATAATATATTAGAAGCTAGAAACTACTAGTTTAAGACTTACTATTCCTATTATATTAATAAGCTTTCTATAGAATAATTGACTTATAACCCTTATCTTTTTTATAGTAAGTAATTCTTCGGAATTATTAGCCTTTAAACTAATAATTTTATAAAGATAAAGTAACTAAAGCTTTATAAGACTAAGTTTTTAGCTAAGAAATATAAATCTCTTATTTTTAATTATAATCTCAAGTTTAATAGAGATATTATTCATATAAATATTACTAGAATTACTCTCATATAAGAATACTAGTATAAAAATCTCCGAATTATTTCTATAAAAAATACTACTATTATAAGTAATAAGAATACTATTTATTAAAATCTCTTTATTAAGAACTAATATATTACCTAATATACTAGAGAAATATATATTATATTAATCTATTAACCAGAAGCTTTATATAATCTATTAATTATTACTTAGGCTATTAAATCTTTGAAAACTAATATAAAAGTACTTAATAAGTATATTTAATAGCAAATTAAGAATACTACTAGAGAACTAAAATTCGTAAAGCTAGTAAAGGAATTCTTATATTTAATTATTTTTATAAATACTTTATTTATAAATACTTTATTTATAAATACTTTATTTATAAATAATAGAGATCTCTTTTCCTAAATCGGATATATTCTAGTTCTAGTAAATAGAACTAGATATACTAATATTATTTACTAGTTCTTTACTAAATATAAGAGAGTTACTAGAAGTATTCTAGCTTTAGAACTCTATAATATAACTTATGGTTTTAATATAAGTGCTTTAATTAAATCTATAATTAATAAAGTACTAGAAATAGAACTATTACTAGTTATTTATATGAATTCAAAGTCGTTATATAAATGCCTTATTAAATTAAGTACTACTCGAGAGAAATGCCTAATAATTAATATAATATATCTTTACTAGATATATAAATAATAAGAGATTATAGAAGTTAAGTAAATTAAGAGAGAATTAAATCCTACTAACTCTATAACGAAATCGAAGCCATGAAACGCCCTTAAGTGCCTTATTAATATAAATACTATATAATTAGATATAGAGAAATAGATTAAATATAAATAGAGCAGGAAATAAATATATAAATAAGAGAATATATATAGAGATTCCCTTAGTATCTAGTATCTGGGTATCTAGTATCTAGATATCTGGTATCTGAGTATCTAGTACTAGGCCGGATTAGGGAATTTGTATATAATTAGAGGAAAGTACTATTTTCTGTTTTTTGCGTTTTTAGAGAGTTTCTAGTATTAGTATAGCTATTTCTTTAGGAATTATATATATAGTTACGGGATATAGTTATATAATCTTATATTTTATTAGTAACTTAACTAGTAGACTAGATCTTTTTAGGCTTAATAAATTTAGGAATTATATATTAATACTATAATATTATAATTCCTACTTCTAAATAATAACTTTATTAACTTATATAAAATAGTATTTTATAACTATATAATAGTATTATATATTTCTAGTAAACTAATAATTATAAATAGATTTAAATTATAGCTTTTTTTTTAAAAAAAAAATTCTTTTTTATAAATAAAATAAAAAATCTAGTAATTTATTTATATTTTTTAATAAAATATTTATAAAAGTTATAAAAAATAAAAAAGAATTATATATATTTTTTAATTATTTTTAGAAATTTATAACTATATAATAAAAAGCTTAATAAATATCTAATTTAATATAAATTTTAGCTTTAAATAATTAATTTAAAATCTTATTAATAAATAAAATTTTATTTAATTTCTTTATAAAAAGAACTAATAAAATAAAAGAAATTTAATTAATTTTAATAAAGTTTTTAGCTAAATTATTTTCCAAAAAATAGTTAATTTTTAGAAGCTTTTAAATAAACTATTATTAGGAAAATCAATATCTAATACTTTTAATTTCCTTTAGGCCTTTAATTTAAATCTTATAATTATATAATTTATAAAAATAAAAAATAAAAATATATTTTCCAAATTTCAGAAATAATATTTTCTATAATTACTAAAGCTTTATTTCTTTTAGTTATTATTTTCTGGGCCAGAAATAGTTTTTTTTTCTTTCGAGTTTTAAGTTCTTTATTAATTTTATAAATAAAAATTTAACTAATAATATTCTTTTTTCTTTTAATTATATAATTAAATATTATAAAAATAAAAATAACTAAATCTAATATTTATTCTTTATTAAAAATATCTTTTTACTTCTTTGGCTTTTATTTAAATATTATATTTTAATTAAACTATTAAAGTTTCTATTTTATAATTTTATATAATTCTTTTTAATTAGTTTAGAAAAAGAAAAAACTATTTAAAAATAATAGATTTCTAGAAATAGCTTATAATAAAATCTCGTTAATTAGTATTTTTTTAATACTTTTTTTTAAATTATTTCTTTAGCTATTATTAAGAAATATTAATAATATAATTAAATTATATAAATTTAGGTTTATTTTTTTTAATTAATTAAAATATTAATATATATAATTCATTTTTTATTAAAAATAATATTATAATTTTTAAGATTTAGAATAATTATAAATATATTAATATTTTATTTATTAATTAAAAATAAAACTTTTATATATTTTTTTAATAGATTTAGCTAGCTTTTTATTAAAACCATATATAATATAAAATAAAAAAAGAATTATAATTCTATTTTTAAGATTTATTTTATAAACTAAATAAGCTTTATATTAGTAAAAGTATAATTATTAGTTCTAGTATTAATAAAAGAAAAAGATTTAATTTTTAATTTTTAATTTATTTATATTAATAATATAGAATATTATAAAAGTATTTTCTTTTATTAGATAAATTAAATTAATCTTTATTTAATTTATATTATAAATCTCTAAAATAAAGACTTTTTTTTAGAAATATTTATTTTCTAGTTATATATTAGAATTAGAACCTAAATTCTTTAAATATTTTATTAAAATAAAAACTAAGCTTAGCTTAATTCTAAAAAAAGCTATTTTAGTTTTCTTATTATATTTAATATAATAGTTAAATTTATTATAATTATAATATTTAATAATTAAAAGTTTTTCGGTTTTTATAAAATATTATTTATATTTATAAAAAGATATATATTTAATAAAAGTAATTAATATAAACTTTTTAGATTCTTTTTAAAAAGCATATCTCTTAAAAATATAAGAAAATATAATACTAGAAATAAATTTAACTAAAATAGCTTTTTTTTATTTTATTTTATTAATTTTCTTATATATAACTTTAATTTACTAATTATTAGTAATATAATATTAAATAAAATAAATAGTATTAATAAAAGAATTATTATAATATATATATATACTAATTTCTAAAGCTTTAATAAAAGCTTTTTATTTAGTTTATATTTAATATTTTAAAAACTAATATTATTATAATATATAATACTAGTAGGAATTAGACTAGAGCTAGTAAGGCATCTGGTATCTAAGAGAAGTATCTGGTATCTAAGTAAGGCATCTATAGTTACCTAATAGTTATATATAACCCCGAGCTTAAACTAGTATATAGGCCCGTATATAGCTTGTAATTATTTAGATCCGAGGCTCCTTTGAGATTCTCTTCTTTCTTTAGCTTTAAATTATTAAAATAGAAATAGTCTAATTATATTTTCTAGGCCCTAGATCTTATACTTGTAATATAATTCAAAGCTTACCTACTTTTTAATCCTATAGAGGATTTAAATAATATCTATTCGATTAGTTTTTAATAAGTATAGATATAATATACTATAGTTACTTCTATACTAGTTAATTAATATTAGAATAAAAGAAAGCCCTAGAATAATTAGGTAAAAAAGCCCTGGACCGGCTAGGTAAGCAAATAGGCTAGTAACCTTACTATTAAATAAAGATCTATAAGAAAGCAAGTCCCGGAATAACTAGGTAAGTCAGAAGAAGTTATAGTATAAGATATTACTAGTATATTACTAGAAAGTAAACTAGAGCCTCTTATTAAGTCTCCTAAGAAGTTCAAATATTCTATTAATACTTATAATAAGAGAGATATTCTTTTTTAGAAAGCTAAGGAAAAAGACAGACTTGCTTTATTAAAGGCAGATTTCCAAAAGTTATTTCGGAACCCAGAAGCTTTATATAAGAAAATTATTAAGCTAATTTTAAAGATATATAATATTCTTGCCTATAATAAGAATTATTATAATTAGCTAAGGGAAACCAAATAAGTCTTATAAAAGAATAAAGCTATTATTAAAAAGCTTATTATATAGTTTATAGAAATAACTAGTTTTCCTATTTTAGAAAATAAATATTTAATTAAACTCCCTAATTCTTTTATTTTTAAAGATATAACTAAAAATAGTATTATCTTTAATAATTGGTTAGTTTAGATTAAGAATAAGCTCTATAGTAACTCTAATACTTACTAGATAAAGAACCTTAAGATTATTTATATTTCCGGCCAGGTAAATAGTTATATTCTTATATTAATTTTTCTTTACCTAAACTAGAATAATTAATATATATATATATATAAGACTATTAGAGAACTATATACTTATCTAGAGAAGCTATATAATAACTCGAATAAGGAATATAATACTTAATAAGCCTTTAAGAAGCTATTTATAAAAAAGAGCTAGACTTTTTAGGAATTTTATATTCTATTCCTGAAATATATAATAGATAGAAATATTAACTTATAGGACCTCAAGAATAACCTAAATAATAAGCTTACCTAGAAGCTTTAAAAGGCTATAGTTATATACTATAGTAACCCGGCTATTTATACTATAGAGTTTATATAATATTATATTATAAATAACTAGTAAATCCGAGTTTATTATAAAAAGAAAAACTAGGTATCTAAGAAAGTTAATAAAAATATAGATAAGCTAAGTTTAGAAAATGCCTCTTATATAAAGTCTGCTTCTAAGACCCTAGTAATAGATAAGTTTATTATCTTAAAGCCCGGATTCTCAGATCTCAAATACTATAACTATAATAGATTTAGTTATATATCTAGAAACTATCTAGAGCCTAAACCTAAATATATAAAATAAGTCTTAGTAACTAAGCTAGTAATACTTATTATAAGTAAGCTATCTAAAAATATAAAATAGGGAAATGAGAATCCCTAAAGAAAGTTTTCTTTTCGGGGCTATATTATATAGATATAATAGAAATTAATTTAAGCTAGCTACTAGGAAATAAAGTATTTATATTTCCTTATATAATTAGTAATAATAGATTAGGTATTAAGACTTTTTCTTTTATTAATACTAAAGTAAATAGATATATTTTTATTAATTTCAAGTTTATAAAAATAATTAAATAATTTCTAGATATTAAGCCTATTTAATTAATATTACCCTATAATATAAGAGAATTTAATAATAAGTAAGCTATATTTATTACTTACTATATTAAGCTTATATTCTTAATTAATAAATAGAAGGTTCTAGTACTTATACTAGTTATAGGGCTAGGTAAATATAATATAATTTTAGGATAATAATAGTTTATAAATACTAGTATTCTAATTAATTATAAGAATAGAAAATTAATCTAGCTAGATAATTAGCCTAGAAAAAAGAATTAGAATAAGGTTCTAATTATTATATATAAGAACTTCAAACCTGGAAAAAGTAATTAGTATTAAAAAAATATAAATAAAAGAAATAAAGCTATAGCTATAGATAAGTTCTAGAGACTCTAGTTTATAAAAAAGAAATTCCCTTATTCTTTTCCTAATCCGGGCTCAGAAAGCCGTATATAGTAAGAGAATTAAGCTTAATACTATAAAGAAATATAATAGCTTTAGAAAATATAAAAGTTTCTTTTAAGCTAGAAATAGAAATATTAAAACTATATTATTTAAAGAAAAGCTATAAGATCTAGTTAAGACCTATAATTAATATTATAGGTATCTTACTAGCTATTTTCTAAATAAACTTATAGAAAAAGAAAACCCTTTTTTTTATAATATTATTTTTCGAGATTAATAAAAAGCTAGAATTATAATAAGAAAACGAGTTTATTTCGGGCAAGTAATAGCCAGAAGAAATAAAGCTATAGTAGCTAGTAAGAGTCTTATTAGAAAAATTCAAGGATTTTATAAATATCTTCTTAAAAGAAGTATTAAATATCTTATTTCTATATTAATTATATAATTATAAGATTTAGATTAATAATTCTAAAGGCTTAAAGAACCTAAGGTATTTCCCGCTTTATTAATAATTAATTTATAAGTTATAGAAAATTAAGTATTTCCTTAAAAAGAACTTCTAATAAAGCTTTATTAAGCCAAGCTAGTTTTCTTTTATATCTCTGATTTTCTTTATAAAAAAGGCTAATAGAACTCTCTAATTCTATATTAATTATTATAAGCTAAATAACTTAATATAAAAGAATTATTATTCTCTTTCTCTTATTTATAAAACCCTTATATAGCTAGATATTTAATAAGTATTTTATTAAATTCAAATAAACCTAAAATTAGAAAAACTTATAATATTCTATATAAGATATAGGGCCTATAAATATAAAGTTTTTTAGAAAGGCCTAACTAATAGCCCTATTATATATTAGAAATATATAAATAATATTCTTTTTAATTACCTTAATATCTTTTATATAACTTATTTAGATAATATCCTAATTTACTTAAATAATTTCCTAAAATATAAATATTATATATAAAAGATCCTTTAGTAGCTATAGAATACCGGCGTCTAAATAAATATTAAGAAATTAGAGTTTAAGGTTATTTATATAAAGTATTTAGGTTTTATTATTTCTACTAGAAGTATTAAAATAGATCTAGATAAGATAGTAATTATTAAGAACTAGTAATTACTAAAAATAATTAAGGAAATATAAGGCTTTCTAGATTTTTATAATTTTTATTAGTATTTTATTACGAAATATAGCTATATAGTAAAGCCCCTAATAGCTCTAATATATAAGAAAGTTTTATTTAAATAAATAGATTAGTATTAAGAAAGTTTTATAAAGCTAAAGTGAGCTATATTCTTAGTACTAATTTTATATTACTATAACTCGAACTTTCTTATTATAATTAAAACAGATATATTAAATAGAGTTATAGCTAGTATTCTTTTATAATAAGATCCCTAGGTAGGATTCTAGTATCTAGTAGTATTTTTCTCTAAAATTATATAGCTAGTAAAACTAAACTATAATATCTATAATAAAGAAATATTTACTATTATTTTTTCTTTAATTAAATAGTAAGCGGAGCTAGAAGGCCTATAAAAGGCACTCTTTATAATTTATTCGAATTATTAAACTCTTAAGTACTTTATAACTATAAAAAAGCTTTTAGTAAAATAAGCTTATTAGATAAAATATCTTTCCTATTATTATTTCAAACTTATATATTAGATAAGTAAGTTAAATAAGTAAGCAGATATCCTAAGTAAGAAATATAAGAATATAATTATTTAAGATAAGATAATAATAGCCTACTAAACCCAAATTCTCTTCCTATAATATAAGATTAATAATAATATTATACGGGATCTCTAGTTAGTTCTAATTAAGGCCTTTATAAGCCCGGCTTAGAAAAAAACCTAATATAATAGTATCTAGCTAGTAAATAAGCTATTAAGCAAGAACCGAGAGTTACCGGAGCTAGAGAAGCTATAGGATAAGGTAAGAAATAAGAAGAAAAATATTTAGGTACTATAAAATAGCCTCTTTTTATAATATAGTAAACTATTTATACCTAATAATATAATAATACCCGAGATACTCTTATATACTATTCTTATTTAGGAGGCATATATATAGCCTCTTATAAAATATCTAGAATAAGCTAAGCTTTAATAGCTTCTTTAGGTTTATTATTACTAGTCAGGCTAAGATATAAATATTAATTAGTATAGAAATAATTATTATACTTATTAATAATCCTATATCTCTAGAAATAAGAAGCCAGGGCTTTTATATTTATTACTAGTTCCTGACTGTTCTTAATAATATATATTAGTAGATTTCAAGAAGTATCTAGAGAATAGAAATAAATATAATATAATAGTAATCTTTATTAATTACCTAGATAAATACCCTATTATAATTCCTATTTAAGATATAGTTATAACTAAAGAAATAGTACTTCTTTTCCTTATTTATATAATTTACTAAATTAGTATCCCGGAAACTATAGTATTTAATTAAGGGCTCTAGTTTATATTAGATTTCTAAAGCAAGTTCTATAAGTATATTAGTATAAAGCTCAAGTTATTAATTACTAATTATCCCTAAACTAATAGCTAAATAAAGATTATTAATTAGTATTTTTACTAATAGCTATATTTCTATATAAACTATTACTAGGATAATTAGAATAAATAGATAGTAATAATTAATTACTAGTAAGTAGCTCTAGTTTATAAGACTATAGGCTAGTTCCCATTTCTTATAGAAAAGGGCTATAAACTATAGACCTTATTTAATTAGGAAACCCAAGTATAATTAGATATCCCGAAAAAAAAGCTAAATAAATAAAAAGTAAAAGCTCTAGTAATATGGCTCTATAAATTATAGTAAAGAATATAGGAAAATATAATATAAATATAAGAATATTATATTACTTAAGCTAATAAGTACTATAGACTAGTAGACTTTAAAGTAAGAGATAAGATATAGATTATTATAAAATACTAGAAAAATAATTATCCGAGCCACAAGCTAGTTTACTAAATAAAAGAACTATATGAAATTCTGGAATAAGTAGGATATTTCTTTAGGCTTAAGCTACTAGAATTAATAAGAATATATCCGGTATTTTATATAGAAAAGCTATATAAAGACCTAGATAATCCTCTTTCCGAATAAGCGAATCCAAAGCCTCTATTATTAGAACTATAAGACAGAGAAATAGAATATAAAGTTTAAAAAATACTAGTAGTAAAGCTATTTTATAGGAAGCTTAAGTATTAAATTTATTAGAAAGAATAGAATCCAGATCCGAAATAGTATCTTGTATTCTTATTAAGTAATAGTACCCTAGTTCTTTAGAGCTTTTATAATAAGAACCTCGAATAGCCAGAATTACCCCAGAACTTCTCTTATTAATTAGATTATACCAAGAATAATATATTACTAGAACTATATAATACGGACAGAAATCCTTACAAGTTATATATAAAAGGCCCTGGCCTTTAATATATAACTTATAACTTGAAAATTTAATAAGAACTTTTAAAGCTTGGAAACGAGCTTATTTTAAGGAGAGAAGTAATATTATGATATATAGTACTAGTAGGGGTTAGACTAGAGCTAGCAAGACATCTGGTATCTGAGAGAGATATCTAGTATCTGAGTAAGATATCTATAATTATCTAATAGTTATATGTAATCCCGAGTTTAAGCTAGTATATAGGTCCATATATAGCTTGTAATTATTTAGATCCGAGATTCCTTCGAGATTCTCTTCTCTCTTTAGTTTTGAATTATTGAAATAGAGATAGTCTAACTATATTTTCTAGGCCCTAGATCTTATACTTATAATAAATATTACTTTTTATAAATAATTATAAAAAAAAATATAAAACTTTTAAAATATTTAATTAAAATATATTTAAAGCTTATTAAAATCGCGGCAAGTATTTTATATTTTATTAGAATTAGAATATAACTTCTTTAAATAGAAATATATTTCTAAAAACTAATAATATTAATTCGAATTATTTTTATTTAAATAAAAATTAGTTAGAATAAAAGTACTATTTATAAGTTTATTAGAAATATAATTAATTTTAAGATTTTCTATAAAAAATATAAAATAATATTTTTTATAGCTTATTTTTAATCTAAATTAGTTAGTTATTAAAGATAATATAATTTCTAATAAAAAGAATTAGATTTAAAAGCTTAATAATTCTAGTATTTCAAAAGAAATATAAAATATGAGAGATTTTAAATAGAAATAAATAAGAAATAAATCGAAATTTTTTAAAAAAGAATTTAAAATAGCCAGAATTATAAAAATAATAAAAATAAATAAAATAGAAATAGTTAGAGCTATTATAAACTAATTTATTATAGCTATATAATATTTAATATTTAAAACTAAAATATTAGGCTTTTTTATTTATTTATATAATTCTTTAATTATTAATTTTTAGAAGCTTTATAATAAAAATAAAAATATTTATAAATTTTCTAGAAATACTAATAAAATATTTAATTTAAAAAGAGATATTAATAAAAAAAATTTAAAGTAATAAAATTTTTTTTAAAAAAAATATAATAAAGAAAAAATATAATAAAGAAAAAATATAATAAAGAAAAAATATAATAAAGAAAAAATATAAAAATAATAATTAGATTACTAGTTTATAATTATTTATTATTCTAGAATTTAATTAAAAAAAACTTAATATATTATTAATATATATTTAATCTTTCTAAAAAAGAATTAAAGCTTTTACTTTTATTATTTTAAAGTCTATTATTTATATTCTAATAATTTTAAATTAGTTTATTTAAAATATTTTATAGAATTTAAAAAAAATAAACTTTAAATATTATTATAAATATAATATTTAATACTTAGTTTTTTTAAATATCTCTAATATATTTTAAATATATTTTTCTAATAAAATAATTATATTATATATATTTAAAAAATATTTAAATATTTAATTAAATATCCAAATCTTTAATAAATTATAATAGTATTTTAATAATTTTAGCTAATATTTTTTATTTTTTATTATTTTTTTAATTTTTTATTTCTTTTTAGCTTAATACTTTTAATATATAAGATTTTTAAATCTTTAAGCTTTAGCTATTATAAATATAATTTATAAGAATTATAATAATTCTATTTAGGTCCCTAAAATTAATTATAATTTTGGTAAAAAGCTTAAATTAAATATAAATAATTATTCTTCTAATAAAGTATTATATTATTTATAAGCTTAAAAAGGTTTTCTTATTTCTTATAATTATAATATTAAATAATAAAGAAATATTTTATTTTATTTTTAAACTATTAATAATTATTTATTAAAGGAAATATTTAGAATAAAAGAAAAGTATATTTAAGAAAGAATAAAGTATTTTTAGAGCTATTTTAAGATATAAAATATAGTAAATTATGACTTTAGGGTTCGGGAATTTATAAGCAGGTGACTTCTTAGCCTTTATAATATAAGAGAGAAAATTTACTTGAGTCTTAGATATATATTTCACTTAATTATAATACTAAGAAGTATTTAGTCTCGCTTCTAAGCTTCTATAAGCTTTATACTTCTCTTCTGAAATTGAATATAATTCTAGAAATCTCTTGTATTTATATATAATATAACTTTTACCTAGTAATTTAGTAACCTGGTATTTGGTTTATTTTTGTTTATTTTACCTGAGAATCTTTAATAGTAATATTTATAATTAGATAAGATAAAATTCATCTTTATTATATATCTCAGTTAAATATAGTTTATAGAAAGGTTGGGTGCTGTTTATATACCCTGTACTTGCACCCGTCTCCTTAGGTGAGATCATGTGACACCTTACTCACGTGCGATATAATGCCACAAGTTAGCACTCACGAGGATATCACACCGCTATTCTAATTCGTCGTTCATCTTTTGCAGTTGGTTACGTCACTAAAGACCAATCTTTCTCAACGTCTTTTTATTGGTGGCAGGCACATGCGTCCTGCGAGATTACCCCTAAACACGTTGAGTGGGAAAATCTGAGAGCAAAAGATAGCAGAAGATGGCCATGTGGGAAACACTCGCCTCTACAGATTATTTTCTGCAAAGCTCTCAGCTCTGCAGAAAGTTCTCCGCAGAACACTCGACTCCGCAGAACACTCGACTCCGCAGATCTTTATCTGCAGAATACTCGCCTCCACGACGCTCCGCTGTGAGTGCCCATCCTAGACACACGAGACCTGTTTGGCCAAGACTGTTTTCGAGACGGGCGGCCCCACAATCAATCAAAGCTATCAACCCTCCTCCCAAACGAAGAAGCGAAAGGTTAAGCAGGAGGATGACTAGATGGGCAGAGACATCTCGTGGAAAGTGACTTCACCGCCGCTCCAAGTGTGCGAAAGAATCGCATATGAAGGTAAATTGGAGTAGAACTCATGTAGCTCCAACGTTGTGGTGTCGATGAGTCTCATGATTGTGGACTGGGCGGACAGCCTCTGAAGAAAGCGGTCACTAACACCCGACCCAGCAGCCTGGCTCGTCTGAGGGACTTGCTACAATTTCAGATACTTCGAGCGTTTGGGGGTGGGGGGGGGGGCTCCTAGCACTATGTTGAAGGGTTTGAAGTGAGGCTGCAATGGAGACAATTGCGAATCTGTGTCGGTCAGTCGGAGCCAAAAAGCTCAGCTGCACGTGAGATTCTGAAAGCCAGGTTATTGGACGCCACCCGATTTCCGGCTTGGACGACGCTGCTCAAATGGGCCGCTTTGTACACGGGACCAAGAATCATCTTTTTTATCGGAGTTGTTTTAGTGCGAAGGGAGGAAGGGAGAGAAAGTTGAAACTGAAGAGTTACAGGTGAGTCAATAGACATGCCATTTGCAAAGTCACCAACAGAACCGCTTTAACAGTACTCAAGACAAGAGTTCCAGCTCCGAAATCTACGTTCATCCAGCACCCCCCAAGTCACTTCAACCAATTCTCAACCTTTCCTGTATTGGAAAGGCGGACATTAAGCTTCCCTCAAGTCAGCTTCTAAACACTTGGTGATGTAAAGACCAATCGGAGATGGGTTCCAAACCTGGAAATACTTCAAGTGAGTGTCCCCGCTCGCCTTCAGTTCGAAGCTGACAGCTATTCCAGCGAGGCAAGGGAACATTCCAATGCGGAACGAATTACCAGATGCAACTGTGGATGTGCCATAATCAATCTTGACACTGGGGGTACTGGCGTAGGAGGTTGCGGCTGACGCTACACCGTAGGAAGTTCTTGTTGAGTTCCATATCTCTGATTCGACTTCCGATCTAGAAGTGTAGATTTTCCAACTCTGCAGCTCTTGAGTGATCGGCTTGTATTTTTGTTGACAATCTGTGGTATTATTGATGCGTACTATTGTATTACATAATTGAGACATTAACGACAATGACAAAAAGAATCCTCATTCTTATCGCACTAATGGAAACTCCTTCGATGAGAGCATGCCAATATGTTGCGCTGAAATGCTATCAAAGAACGGGAGACGGCACAGCTGCATCATGAAAAGATCTGGGTATAAACTCAAACTCCCGGGCCCAGACTTCCAGCTTCCAACATCGTGGGTCAAAGCTTAATTCCCATAGTACCTATCACGTCTGATGGGGCCGGCCTTGGGCATTATTAAACTTCTCTTCGGAAAGAGCGCCCTAGAATCAGTCAGCTTAGCCATCCCCGACTTATGCGACATTGTCGCGTGGACACTCACCCATTATCAGGAACCGGAGGGGTTGTAAAGGCGCCAGTTAGATCAGTCAGATTCTGGGTGTTTCCAGCAGCATTGCCCGCAATCGGGATACCTTGAGCCGCACAAGCAGCCTTGTGGTCATCCGGGATCTGTAGTCCACGAAGTTGCTCGGGGGCTTCAATGATTGTTGCGATGAGGCCCATAATGACATGCCACTCAATGTGGCAATGGAAGAGCCACACGCCAGGATTCTGGGCCTTGAATCGTATGGTACTGTAGCTACCTGCGTTCACAGCAATTGTATCTCGCTTCACTGGCACCGATGGGAAATTTCTCGTGTGACCATTGAAAGTTCCTTTGCCGGACGATGCTCTTTCGCACACCTGGAATTGATGGCCATGAAGATGGAAGGGGTGAATGGCCGCGTCAAGGTTGTTAACTGTGAGCTGGACGATGTCGCCTTTCTTGACCACGAATGGATTGACTGCTCCGTAGATTAACGGGTTCGTATTTTCTGTTCCTGTGGTAAATGCCGTGAAGAGGGAAGGAACTTTTTGTGGGACGTAGGTTTTATTATTGAAAAAAGTCCTGCGATCTGGTTAGCATCTCGGAGTTGGGGCTCCTTTATAGAAAGAACCCACCTTGGTATTCCTTTAGCATCAAATCCAAAAGTGAAGTTCAAGGTGATATCCACGTTTGGCGTTCCCAAGAGACGCTCCCCATCCAGGGCCGCAAAAGTAAAGTCATTCACAGGGTTCCAGGATCGAACAACGTACGGGGCTGGAAGGGGTTTTGCTGCATCGTAAATGAGAGTACCGGTTATATTGAACGGGTAGGCATTCGGAGGCCGCGCATTAAGATCACTGAAATCCCTATTCATATCCAGAGAAGCCAGAAAAGCATAATTCCGTCTCGTTGCTGGCTGCGCGTTGAGCAGAACTGTGTACCTTTGCGCAGGGGCCACTCGAATTTGATAGGCATCATGCTTCTCTATATAAGAGCCGTCCACTTCGATGACTCTCATGGTATGCGAATCGAATTGGAGGAAAGTGGAAGCAAACGCTGCAATGCTGATGATTTTGATCTTGTATGTCTTTCCAGGCTGGAATTTAAAGGATACTGAACTGGCGTCATTTGTCAAGAGAGCCTCAGGGAATGGTGGGAGGAAATGAGTGTTCGATGTAGCGAGCATTTGCTGGATTAGAACTGGGACTGAATCATGGTACCAGTCCGAGAGTGTCAAGACCAACTCCTCGTCGTACTGGCCTTTGTATGGGTCATGGGGATCATGGACAATCAGAGGACCTGAGCATGCAGTGTAAGCAACGGTATTCCTTGTGTACTGCTTGAAAATTTACCTCTCAACCCGTCTGGATATTGTCCCTTGTTATGGCTGTGGTACCAGTACGATCCTGGGGCGTCAAGCTAGTGAGGTCTCGTCAAAATCAATTGTCTCCAATTTCTGGAATTTACTAACCACAAAGCTATATGTGAAGCTTGATCCCGGGGGAATAGGGCACTGGGTTACCCCCGAAGGGCCGTCCATAACCTGCGACCCGAGTTGATTGATGCCATGAAAATGTATTCCCGTGGATTCTGTCCCAAGGTTGTTGAATACATGGATTACAATGGTATCTCCAACTGTGCCCTCAATTGCAGGACATGGCCACGCGCCATTGATTCCAATGACTTGCCGTGAGAAGCCATCTGGAGCTGCGTTGACAAAGTCGATGCTCCAATTGTAAGTAACCGTGGCCGCGCGAATGATTGACAGCAATGAGAGAAAAAGAAGGAAGATACCTTTCATGTTGGCAACGAGTGAATTAATACTTTAAGAAAAATGGATTCTGAGAGTGATTGAGAGAATATCCTCGGAGACGGGCTTCATGGACTTTTGAAGCGATCGGCACGGGATCTTGGAGGTTACCGTTGCTCTCCTGCGCACCTGCATCTTCTCGTACCGAGCGGCTCGTGAAAGCACACTATTGATTAGGTCAAGTGGCGCTTTCTTGGCCAGTTAAAAAATGGGATGAGGAAGGGGAAGGAAAGAAGGAATTTTGCGTACCTTGCAGCTGTCATCGGATAGTGGCTGGCCAAGAGATGAGGATTCGGAGCGCATAGACAGCTGCACCCAAAGGGCCTGTAACTGGGGGAAAATGTAAAACGACTCCCCCCCTTCCCTCCCGGGTGTCGATTGGGGGGCCGGACTAACCTAAAGTAGAGGCGCTCGGACAGGAACACCAAAACTCTAGCTTTTTCTTTAATTTAATTCAATTTTTTAAGGAATTAATATAATTTAATACTTGTTTTATTTCCTTAAAGCGCTAATTAAGCGCTATTTAAATATAAACTTTTATAAAATTTGAATTAGTAATAACTCGTTATATTAAAAAAGTTAAAAATTTCATATTTTATAGCTTAAAGAGAAGCTTAAGAAAGTATAAGACATGTAATAGCAGAGTAATATATAAGTAGTTAAGGTAAGTATGCTTTAAAGTAATACTTGCAAGTATAACTAATTTCTAAGAATTAATTCTAATAAAAGACTAATTAATGCCCGTTTTTAAAACTAGAAGTATTTCCTTATATATTTCCTAGTATTTAACCAAGTATATAAAGCCCTTTACTTAATTAGAAAATATAATTCTATATAATTTATATAATTCTGATATAAGCTTTACTTAAAATAGGAAACCAGATCCATAATATCTAATATCTATCCATTATAAAAAGCCTAGAAATTTAGTAATAAGTCCCTAAAGCCAAATATAAGAGCCTTATAAGGTTTAAAAACTAAAATCTAATTAATTAGTATATTAACTTCCTTAAATCAAAATTCTATTTTAAGGAATCTTTTTATTATAAGTTAGAAAGCACGTAATTAAAATACTAGATTGTAATATGCTAGCTTATACTTATATTAAAAAATATAACTTAAGGTTTCCAAAAGGCTTAAGTAGCCAATTACAAGTTTGTTAACACCCCTGCCCCAATCGACACCCCTAATCGACACCCCGGGGGGTCGTTTTACGTTTTCCTGCAACTGGGAGGAACATGCCATGCCAAGATGAACAGGTCTCACGGAGGGGACCGAGTAGAGACAGCGGGGTGCCAAAAGTATTTATCGGCTGGCTAGGTACAGGTTTTAATTGGTCCAATACTTTTGGCACCCCGCTGTGTAACATCGCCTGATTCCCGAATCCGTCTGGAAGCGCATCAGCCCCAAATTTCCACACGTGAGCTGGTGACATCCTTTTTCCAGTCCGGGGAGTGAAACTGACCCCGCAGGTTTATTGGGTTCTTGGAGTCTCTCGGTGAATCCCTGGGGCTGGCGGTTACAGTAGCACTTGGATGCTTGGCAGAAGCCCTGTGGGACTTGCCTTCTCTATGGGAAACCACGTGGCTTAGGTCAGTTAGGTGCAGATACGGGCGCCGGACAGCCCGCACAGCGCACCAGATACCGCATCTATCGATATGGTTGGTCCCTGCATCCGACCCAGTTTCCTTAAGTATTGCTTCTCGATCTCGCCAGATCGGTTTTGGTAATCGGACGATGATCACGTTCATAATAAGACCAAAACTACGACACCAAAGTCTCTCCCATACGTTGATTACAATCTGTTGGATCCTTATGTCACGGACGCCCGAACGCATCCTTCAATCCTCCAAGGAATGATTGAATAGAGGCAACTTGTGTATCAAATATTCCGCCGATATTCTGCAGATCTTATCAGGCTTGTCAACGCATGCATCAAGGTGCTTAGGAGATCATTACCTCTTGGACGAGACTTACAATACCCATCTTTCCTGCAGTATTAACGTCTTTCACGTCCGTTCTAATCCATATTTTCCATCGTTTGGAATTATAGTCATTTCAGTCTACTGCATCGAAGGTTTCTTCCCCAAGGGAAATTTCTCTTGACAATCTTTCCAGATCCACAAACACCCTCAGATAAGGCAATCACCTATAATTATCCCCCAGCCTCGTCTCCCACAATCGGAATGTTCTCACGAGCTTCCTCCAACACTCCCCACACCCCGAAGTTACGAGCATCTTGTGATACTTGTCTTCTTGCAAAGGTCAAATGCAGCAAAGCTTTCCCGATGTGTTCTCGATGCCTCGCCTTCGGAGCAGAGTGCAAGTACAGTCCATCCTCACGAGCTGGCAAACCAAAGTCTGATGGCAAGGGGAGTCGGCCTTCCGTATCAAAGCACAAGTCAATCTCCGAAGACTCTAAGGTCTCCAGCACTGCAGTTTATTTACCGCCACCCCTAAACATCGAAGCGAAAGAACCAACTTCATACTTCCCAGAAACGGACTGGACGACATCACCGACCTCTAACGTTGACGGACAAGAGCATCGGCATTTGATGTTACCTCCACTCATACATGGCCAGAGTTCGTCCGAGTCAAACAGCTCGAGGGGTAGCATCGATACACCCGACCCATATCTATATTACACACATGCATCACCTGCATATATCACTTCACCGTACGTCGACAACAACCACCACCAGCAGCGGCACGAAAGCATGACAGATGGATCAGCCACCCCATCTGCTCTCTGGTTTGACCAAACAGAGTCTTTCCCATTTTCAACATCTGATCCTTGCGATCGTCAATACCTCCCAATGCCGAACCTCTTCACGGATGAATGTTTGGCCAGAACAACAACTTGCAGCTGTTTCAACGGGTGTCTCCAAGCACTTCAAACACTACACAACTTCAACGCAGTACAGCCTGCTTCCTCTTTCGATATTGTTTTGACAGTCAACCAGAAAGCTATGGAGACATGCACAACAACACTGAACTGTCCCGTCTGCAACTCTAGAACTGGCTCCAGCCTCCGGACCATGCTTCTGGGGACCATTCTCGGGAGAATTATCTTGATTTACCAAGGTGCATCGAAAGATTACTTTGGGCCTGCATCTGGATCTGGTAGCCAACCACTCCCGCTAACCCTCGGTGTTTACCGAGTTGCGAGCGAAGACATCAGATGGATGCAGCTAGTTATTATTCTACGAGATCTGAAGAAGTTCAAGGCTTTGCTTATTAGATTTCAAGAGACGTCAAAAGGAAGTGAGGCAAAAGAGGATATAGAGATTCATGGTGCGGTTACGAATCATTTGTATCAGAGTTTACACCTTACGTACGAGGCTTTGAAGAAACACAAGAGTTTTGCATGGGGGCAAGTGGATTGAAGCCATTGCTACTGTCACGTTTCGTAATTGTATATAAAGCTTGCATTTCCCCTCCAGGTTGTCACTCTGACACCGAGAGACCTTGGTGGGAGTCTAATTTCTCCTTCTCGGTCGGAACTCATGGGAGCGGGCATTCATCGGACCTAACGACGCAAGAATACGCGAAGCGTGAGACAAGGAGTTCTAGAATAACCATAACCTAATGACTTCTGAAATACCTTTTACCACACCGGTTCATCAGGACATCTCAAGAATCCCTTATGCACAGCACCGGAAAGCTCCAGGAAGCCTCACCAGAACTGCAACTGCAGGTCGCCGAGGTTTCATGTACCCTGATCCCTATCGACGGTCCTTGCATGGGGTTGGTTGGAATTCAGCTTGGTGGTGGCTGGCTGTGGGGATCGCGATCGTTCCCAAAATGTCAGACCACCCCCGCATCCCTTTTCTCGACCTAGGCTGTGCCCTACCAGAGCTGACACAGGACTTCCCAAAAGGAATTGTCATACTTTGGTAGAGAGAAACCTATAGGCTTCCTTATTTTTCAAGCCGAAAAGCCTAAGGTGGAAAGTCAGCACGCCAACCCGAGGAAGTGTACGGAGAAGAGCGTTATTTTTCGATCCAGGATCCCAACCATGCAATCGAGGGTCAACTTCACCGATCAAAATGCGCCGGTCTCACCTGGCGATAAGCACGACCGGTTGTCCGACACATACGTTACTAGAAAGACTGTGGATGCGGATAATACCGAGGAACACTGTTACTTCTGCTTCGAGGATTAGCAAATTGGGGATGGCATGGTTCGACTACGGTGTTGCGATTACTAGCTCCACGAACACTGCCTATCCAAGTCCGTTCTCGATGGCTGTTGTCCCACTTGCAGAATCTGGCTTGCTTCTTTAGACAATGCGCAAGTCCTTGCAGGCGCCGCTTTAGTGGGGGATATTCTAAAGGTCAAGGAGCTTCTAGAAAGTATACGCCTTATATAGCGCAGGACTACTACCGCAAGACTCCTTTGCATTTGGCGATACTGCAAGGATACAAAGAGGTAGTCAAGGAGCTATTCGACCATAGAGCCGATATATCCACTACAGATTTCAAGGGGCGAATAGCACTGCACCTTGCTGCATATAGCTATTCTCTAGGTGTTCTCAGACTTCCCCTGGAAAGACGAGCGGATATGGCCGCTCGAGATGGCGAATGCATGGCGCCGCTTCACTTTTCATATCAGAAAGGCATTACAAGGATGAAAGACTACTTGATCGAGAAGGGAGCTAATAGAGAGGCCAAGGCCATCTACGGCCTTACTCCAGAGATGCTTCATCCTCTCAGCGCGTATTCGGAAGCAATGAGAAACTATTCACTGTGCACTCATCGATACTGTGCCCCATTTTTGATTACAGTAGAAGTAGAAAATATCTGATTGAGTTTCGGTTGCTGGACGCACTTTACCCCCTGGCAAGCTCATGTGACTACCCTACTGGGTAGTAGGATCTATCAATAATCTTGGGCCCTGGAGGACAGCAGGTAGCAGGACCCCTGGTAACATGACCTTGAACTGTAGAGGAGTGCAAAATGGTAGTGGGTGGCAGGATCTTGAAGGAGTGACGTCGTCATCTAGCCCGTCGTGCGGGAGAAGCGACTCCTGTTAGGTGAGTATATCCTCTCAGCTTTGTGGTGAACTGTGGTGGTGTGATAGAGCCGCAGCCTCAATGATAAGGTTGGATGGTATATCGCAGAGATCGTTATCGTCGATGTCGCTCTCGCCTGGGATTGACATCATTATATCTCCATCAATAGACTCTTCGTCATCGTAGCCGCACGCCGATCTGTCATTCTCTGTACTATTAGCAGCTGTTTGTAGTGATTCGTTTGAAAGTAAAGCAGGATCGCAGCACGATTCAACTACCCATTGACTGCCAGAGCTTAGATTTTCACGACCAGTCCGACTGGCGTGGCCCAGTTCCTGGTAGAGCTCTGCAACGTATCCAGTGGAGATGAGGGCATGCGTGATGCTCTTCCACATTAAAAAGAGGTCTTTGCGATCTAGGTTTTCAGCGGTCCAAGAAAGGATGCCGGAACTGTCTCCTTGCATTGCTGGCAGTTGTTGAAGAGAAAGGAAGGTGAGGCTTCGCGACAGTGGTCGATGGGCTCGCGTCTCTTGTAGGGGACCTCCCAGCGAAACAAAAAGCGGTCCACCCCGCCAACTTACAAAAATAGCCCTCACATCAAAGATAATTTTGGAATGCCCAAATTTTCGGATGCCTTTCGTATAGAAGTCCCCAACGAAATATTATTAGCGTATGTGTTAAACACTACCTGCGATTGCGTGCGGTGCTTTGCCCAGGGGATGCATACGCTAAGTGCTAAACCTCAATGAGTTCACCCAGTACTATTAATTATTACAGTAATCAAAACTCGCTTCTTAAGAGCATGAAATTTCTACATCAAAGATAATCTGTGAGAAGATTAAACAGTATCTCTCCGGTGAATTTGATCAGCTTGGAACAGGTCATTCATGTATGAGAGGTTACCTTCGAATCGCAATGCCATCCCTTGATGGAATCAATACCATTCATTGTTGTACGAAGGGTCCCGGTGCCGTACTGGACAAAATGGTTGGACAATATGTGCGGGCCTACGCGAGTGGCAGCTTCATCACATCCCGCCTCAACTCCATTACGCCCTGCCCATCACCACCAGCTGCTTTATATCCCGCCTGATCACTACTAGTTTCGTCGTTCCCTACCATAAACCGTTAGCCTCAGATCGCTTATCTCTATTGCCCAGAAATCATAAATACCAGATTGCTCGGGTTAAGAGATTTTAAATTGTTAATATAATATAAGCGCTTCGGGATCTCTTTACCTATTATAAATAATGAAATGAATTCTACGGCTAGTATATTTCCAAGTATTATAGATTTTTGAAAAATACTCTGGCAATTAGTTTAGGAGTCTCACTGAACTTGCGGAATACATATATATATTACTTATCGAGACGCAAATAATACGCCCTAATATATAACTAGTAATAACGAAATATAGTAAATAAAGCAAAGCGAATAAAGTAATACCGCCAGATTAATAATAAAGCAAGAGGCAGTTATTCTTTCTAATATTTATCTAGTTATAGCCTTAATACTTTAAAGAAGCCGAACTAGAAAGTTGATATATAAATTAATTTAGAGATTAATATATTCGCCGAGAAGCCGAGTATTTATTACAAAACAAGTTTCAAAACTCTCTTAGCTTATTTAAAAGAGCCGCCTGACTTACTATATATTAATTAGTTCTAGACGGCCCGAACTATACGCTGTTTTGCCCGACTAGTTAAAGTCTAAATACCATAACTAGATAGAAGTAGCCGGCGTCCTATAAAGCTATTTTTATTCTTTGTTTTAATAGCTATAAATGCCTTAATAGATATATTAGCTGTATTTTAATAGTCCGCTCTCTTCTAAAGATTAAAAAAGGAAAATAATTAGTTAAAAGAAGAGATTATATAAACTATAATAAGAATATTAACTTGTATTAATAGAATTATTAGCTGTAATAATGCCTGCGGTATATAGTGCTTTAGTTATAATTAAAGAGGATATTAGCAGATAACTATAAGCCGAGTAAATACTTATAAGGCTAATAATTATAGCTAAGTTAGAACTTGCCTCTTCTAGTATATAAAATACTTGGTATAAAGTTAGAATAAGAAAGGGTTTTCCAAGGTTAGAGTATAATATATAGAAGAATAAAACAAGTATTAAGAAATTCTCCTGGTTTATAAGCTTTATTACATTTCGGGATATAGTTTTTTAACTTTATAATTCAGACTAATAAATTAATTCATGAAGCAAATATTAAGAACTCTACTAATTCCAAAACCGCAAACCTCTAACCCAATCAAATTCGAGCTATAGTATCTGTTATAATAAAACGTTATTATTATATTATAATAATAATATATAAATAGATCTGGAAGAAAGGAGGTATAATACGGGTGGCCAAAGCTTAAATATATGAGTATAGTCACGTGAGCATGCACGTGACTACTAGCATATAGTTGCCATATAATATATGCCCCCAAAAAAGAAAGAACTGCGTAGTTCTTTATAATATATATATATATATATAATTCACTTATATATACGGGCCAACTTTTTGAAAAGAATAGAAAATCGAATAAATTTCACTCAAAAGCTTAAAAATAGCTATATCTAATATCCCTAAACCTTTACTAGAGTACCTAGCCCAATACTATTAACCAAAGCGTTCTAATAGTATTATATATATGTATTTAATATACAGGAAATACAGGAGAGAAATAGAGAGCTATTAATAAGCTAAGGAAGGCTACTTAATAGCAGGAGAAAGAGGCTGGCTATTAATAAGCTAAGGAAGGCTATTTAATAGCAGGAGGATAGTAGTCGAGGCTATATGAAGTATATAGAGACATTAAGCTAAGAAAGAGACTATTATAATATTTATATATATTATAGTTAATATAGTAGTTATTTATAATACAGAAGTATTGGGAGGGCAGTATTAGTTGCAATTACTAGAAAGCGAGTATAGTATTCTGATTTAGATAATAATTATTATACGAATAGTAATAACTGAAAATCGATTTATTTATTAAATAGAATACTTAATTAAGAGATCTAATTAAAAGAAGAGTATTGGTTTCTAATTAATAACTTAATTAAGAAATCGACTAGTTAGAGAGCAGAGCTTTAAAAGGCTTACTAGAGAGATATAGAGGAATCCGTAGGTAATTAATAGTAAGAAAACTCTAATTAGATTAAATTAAAGAATATTACTACTAATTATTATAATAAAACATTATTATTATATTATAATAATAATATATAAATAGATCTAAAAAAATGAAGATATAATACAAGTAGCTAAAGCTTAAATATATAAGTATAGTTATATAAGTATATATATAATTACTAGTATATAGTTATTATATAATAGTATTCTCGGGCTCTAAAGTTTCTATATAATAGAATAAGAGAATTCTTATTTTCTAGAATATATTACTTTTATTAATCTTTTATTTTATTTTAAATTAGTATTATAATAGGGATTTTACTTCTATTAGTTATATGGCACAGTCAGGTAACCTCCAGACATTCATATATCCGGTTTCATATATATATTCCCTGTTCTCTTTCTTAGTTCTTAGAAAATAACCCAATCTTTATTTTCTAATTCTATATCTCAATTATATACTATAATTCTATACTATAAAAGCCTATTCTTCTCTATATATTATTCTATATTTTATATCTCTATTATAATAATATCTTAATCTAAATTATTTCTTAATTCCGGTATTCTGGGTTTCTTTTTTATTAATACTTATTTTATATTTTTATATATTTTATCTTTTATATATTTCTTATATTATTTCTTTTTCTTTTATATTATTTTTTAAATTAATAGAAATATTTTCAAATAAATAAAGAATTAAAATATATTTATATTATGGAATTTATATTATTTTCTTTCATATTTTAATATTTTAGATATTACTATTATTATATTTATATTCTTATTATATTATTTTCTTATTTATTTATTTATTATTTCTATTTAATTTAGCTTACCTTAATTATTTTCCAGATTATATTTCCTTAAATATATATATTAGTATTCTTTTTTATAATAAAAGCTTAATTTCATATTTTATTTTTTATAATTATTTTTAATTTATAATTATATTATCTTAAATATATCTATTTATTATACCTATTTTTTCTATTATATATATTATGATTTTAGCTTTATTTTCTTATTTAAAAGAAAGAAAACTCGAATATATATAATACTTTTATATAATTCAAGTCTATTCTAATTTATTTTTTATTTTAGAAAGTATTTAAAAGAAATTCTTATAATTTTAAAAATCTTTAATTTTATAATCTATAACTATTATATTAATATTACTTATATAATTTTTTCAAGAATAATAAAATAACTAAAGAACAGATTTCTTAAGCTAGTAAAGTATAATAGTAAATTCTTATAAGCTATAATATTACTAAAAGCCTATAAATTAATAGTATTAAAGTTTAAAATATTAAAAGAGTTTAGGTAATTATAGAAAGCTTACTAATACTAGAAAAGATAGCTATAATTTTTGAATTTAATATAAATATCTTTAGTAAACTAAATAATATATATAATAAGCTCTTGAAATAGAAAACCTTTATTAAAAATAAAACTAAACTAAAATTAATTAAGGAAAAGCTAAAGAACTATAAAGCCAATAATAAAGAATTCGAAAAAATTATTAAAGGCATTACTAAAGGCAAATAAGAGAAGCTTAATAAGATTAAAACTATAATAAATAATTTAAAAACTAAGAATTAAAATAAAATAATATTATATAATAAAGCCTTTAGGTAATATATTAATAATATCTATAATAATCTTAATAAGAATATTTATAAGAAATTATATTTTCTTTTTAAAATAAAAGTTTTAATATATAAAGCTATTTAGTTAATTAATAAAGCTATTTTAAAATATATTAAAAATAAAAAATATTGGAATACTAATATATTTACTAAATTAAATATTACTAAAGTATTTAAATATACTAAAACTATTTCGGAACCTAAAAAATTAGTTTTTAAGCTATTATTAGCTAATAATTTTAAGGCTAAATAATATATTTTTAATATTTTTAGAATCTTTATTAAAAAATATTATAATAATAAATTTTTTTCTGTTTTTTATAATAAGTCTAGAAAATAGACCCCTATTATAATCTTAGCTATAACTTAGTCGAATTCAGCTAATAAAACTAGAGCTAATTTAATAAAGCCTATTAATAGTATTACTAGTAAAACTAGTAGAACTAGTATAGCTAATTAAGAACCTAGTAAAATAGGAAATTAAGCTAAGCCTAAAACTCTAAATAAATAGTAAAGATCTAAATACTAGTTTAAATATAAGATTAATAAAATACTAGAAAATAAAGTAAAGAAAAGTAAGAAAAAGATACTATTTAAAAAGATTTCAAAAAGTATATTTAGAATTAAGAAAAGGAAAACTAATATTATTTATAAAATACTTAAATATTATATTTATAAGATATTAGCTAAATAGAAATTAATACTTAGTTATTAGAATAATTATATTTTAGTACTTATTTATAAATAAAAATATTATGAAATTAGTAATAAATTCTTTAAAGCTTTTTATAAATTATATTTTTAGTAATTTATTAATATTTTCTTTATTAATATAATTAATATTAAGTTTATAAATATCTTAAAAATAGTTACTAAGATTTATAAAGTTACTAAAAATAAGAAATATATCTCTATTACTTAAATAAATAAAGAAATATAAGATTTCTTTTTAGAAAATAAGGAAATTATAAATTATAAATATAAATATTAGGTTTTTAATTAATTTTACCCGAATTTATAGCTCTAATTCAATATTATAATTCTTATTTCTGAATCTAATACTTCTAATCTAAATATAAATAGCTATATTTATAAGAAAAATTATTTAAAATAAACTAAAAAGCTTAATATTCGAGAGCTT
Source organism: Hyaloscypha bicolor E (assembly GCF_002865645.1). NCBI lineage: Eukaryota > Fungi > Ascomycota > Leotiomycetes > Helotiales > Hyaloscyphaceae > Hyaloscypha > Hyaloscypha bicolor. The sequence goes on from NW_020194644.1 coordinate 522,596, forward strand.
TTAATAGAAGAAATAGAGCTATTATAGTTCTACTTTTAAAAAAATAAAATTTCGAAATATAGAGATCTAGATAATAGCTATTTTATTTTAGCCTTTTAACTCTTAATAACAGACTGTCACGAAACCGGGCTCTGGGCTTGGAAAGCAAAGTAGAGTGGCTCTTAATCCGAGGATTCTAAACTAAGGAGGGAAGCTCGTAAGTATAGGAGCTTTGGTGTTCTAAATAATAGCCAGCCGCATGCGTTATCGCGATCACGTAACGCTAAATTTACTAGTGAAGCGATAGAGCATAATACAGACCTCTTAATATAACTTGGATTTTATAAAGTATTAGCTAAATATTTTATTTATTTAGTTATTTATTCTTAGCTAGCCTAATACTATATTTATAAAGATATTAATTACTATTAATATAAAAGTAATATTAATAATCTGGCTATTACTAAAACTTTAAATAATAAGGTTTTTTTAATAAGAAAAATTAAAATATTAGTTATATTTTCTTTAATAAGAAAGTTCTTAAAAATATTAATTATTCTTTTATTTATAATAATTTCGATTTGAAAAATATAAAGAAATTAAGTAAATATCTAATAAAGAAAGTAAAAGAAAAGTATTTAAATATAATTTATTTAATTAGATAAATAAATGCCTTTAATTAAATAATAGTTCTTAAATAAGATAATAATTAAAAAATAGCTTAATAATAATCTATTATTTGAAAAGCCTTTTATTATAATTCTAATAAATCTAGTTATTATTTAGAATAAAATATATAAGAATAAAGTTTCTTATAAAGTTATTAAAGCTTTTTACTAAGAGCTTTTCTTTTTTATTAAAGGCTAATTTAAGGATATTACAAATAATATAAAATTCAAAAAAGCTATTTATTTAAAGTATATTAATACGATTTATAATATAATTTTATAAGGTATTTATTAGTAAATAATAAAATTATAAAATAAATTAATGAATTATAAAACTATAATATTAAATTTAATATAGAATTAATCTTTATTTCTTTTATAAGATTTAGGGAAGACTTTTCTAAATAAGAGGCTCTAATAATATATATATAATTAGTAATTTATAAGCCTAATACTTATAATATAAATAGTAATTAGCTATAATAATAAAGAGCTATTAATTTCCCTAATTAATATTTATAATATCCGAGATTTATTATATATTCTTTAGTTATATATAACTCTATATATATTATAACTATATTTGTTTCCTAAAATCTTATTTCCAAGATCTATTAATTTATTCTAGTAAAATATTTAATTAATTATATATTTAATTTATTATAATTCTATACTTTATCTAGTCTAGTATTTAGTATCTAGTATTTAGTATCTGGTATTTAGTATCTGGTATTTAGTATCTGGGTATCTGGTATCTAGAGTCATATAACGGTTATATATAATAAAGCTAAGGGAAGCTATACTTTGGGAAATTTAGAATATTAAGCCCTATTAGGCCAAGCTATAAGCAAAGAACTATAAATACTTAAGGGACCTTAGCTTAAGACTTCCTTTTCTCCTTAGCTTAGTTTTCTTAATAAATAGTTCTCCTATAAGTGCCTCATCTATAAGCTTTCTTTATAGGTCTATAATATTAAACTAAGCTCTTTCTTTTTACCTGAAAAGACTCTAGAATATTTCTCCTAAAATAATTATTTACTTTTAAAGAATAACTCTCTATATACGAATTATATATATCTAATATTTTTAATATAGCCTCTTATACTAATAGCCCTTCTAAGGGTCTTTACCTATATCCTATAATCCTATCTCTTATATCCGGTACTAAGAATACTTCTAGAATAGAACCTTTTATTCTAAGAGAATTACCTATTTTATTTAATATCTATTCTAATATATTTATATTATAATACGCCTAAATTAAGATCTAGATAGATGCCTAGACTAACTATATAATCCTAAATAGCTTGGCTACTAGTCTAGCTTATTTGCTTAATATAGAGAAGCTTTTTCGAGAATATTCTATTAATAAAGAGTATACTTCAGATAATATCTGCTTCTAATCTAAATATTATAATATAGTACCTAACTCTCTAGTTTCTTCTATTAAATAAATATATCCGGATAGAGAAGTTTCTAAATATAGCAAGTTCCGCTTTATAAAGATTCCGGATTCCTTAAAGTTTAGTAATAGTAAAAACCTAACCTATAATTATTAGTAAGTCCAGATTATTAGTAAATTCAAAGTTAATATAGACTATTATATAAATAAGAATGCCTATATATACTATATTTTTAATTATATAAAAAGTAATATCTAATATTACTTATATACTTAATATAAGCCTAATATTATTAATTCTTTTGAAATAGCTATAGAAATAATTAACTATTTTAGTAAATACTTTATTAACTCTTATTATATATATAAAGCTAGATATAAATATAAGAAGCTATAAATAAATAAAGTTTAGATCTTCTATAAATTTAAAACCAAGTTTATTTTTTTTAGTAAATAAAGTTCAGATTTATTTATAGAACTATTTTAATAAGCTATATAATAAACTAATACTTTTTCTTTAAAAATAATTTATAAGTTAGTACTATTTTATCTATATATTCTATAACCTATACTATATAGGCTTATTAGTTAATTCCGAAATAAAGATATTATAGACTTATAAAAGCTTTAGAAAATATATTAAGGCTCGAGCTATTACTACTTTTCTAATTTTTACTATTTCTAGTATTTCTATATTTACTACTTTTAAGCTTTATATAATAACTTTTTATATCTTTATACTAACCCGAATACTTCTAATTATTAGTAAGCTAGTTATTAAAAGAAAAAGTACTCTTATTTTAACCTTAACCTGCTTTAACTATTTTTAAACTAGTTATATAGCCTATAATTATCTAGTACTAAAGTATATTACTAATATTAAGAAACTAGAGAAAAATAATAAGCTTATAGAGGCTAATATAAATAATATATCAGGAAACGGGAATGTTTAGGAAAAGACTTCTTTTTAGGTAAACTTAGAATTAATCTTATAGAAATTAATCTGGACAAGTTAATAGGAGAACTATATTTGACTATATTCTATAACTTATCTTATAATAGATATTTAGTTAATATTTCTTCTTTTATTAACTTCGAAGCAAATAGTTTTATATTTATTAATATTTTTTTTACTATAGATATTACTACTTTCTTTAATCTTAAGTTCTAGTACTTATCTAAGCCTATTAGTATTAAGGGATATAATAATAAGCTAGGAACCTATATTATTTATTTCTTAAAAATATATCTTATTATTAATTAGAGATAATAATATAATATTCCTTTATTAATTCTTAAGCTTGAATTCTATAACCTTATTCTCGGCTATAAATAACTAAAATACTTTAATTTACTTCTTAATATCCGAAACTAATATTTAATATAGCCCAAGCTCCTCTTTCTATTATTCTCGATTATATAAGAGATTTCTATACTTTAAAAGACTCTATTTCTTATCCCGAGATATATCTTTTATTTTAATTATTAAATAAATATTAAAGCCAGAAACTATATATTTAATAAAGAGAACTAATAATAAACTATTAAGAAACAAGCTTTTATTAAGAACTATAATATAAAAAATAATTCTATTACTAACTTCTTTCTATATACTAGCTTTATTAATAATACTGCTTCCGAATATAATTCTATTAATTTCAAATTAGATCCGGATAAAGAGCCTAAACTAGTACTAGCTACCTCTATTTCTTAAAAGCCAAAGATTAAATACTCTTATAAATAGAATATTTAAGATAGCTATTACTAAATAGAAAACTTTCTAGCTAGTATTATTTATTCTATAAATATCCTATATTAGAAAAGACTATATATAGAAAAAAAGCTAGTAAAAGCTCCTATTATTAAGATTATTAGTATTAGCTCTATAAATATATATTATAACCTCTAATAATCCGAGAATAAAGCTTTTATTATAAGCCTCTATAAGATTAATAGCTTCTTTAAATAATAAAGAAAGCCCTTTCTAGAAATTAATATTAAAAACTTTATTATTCCCGAATAATATACCAAGTTTAATAATACTTTTTCTAAGGAAGCCTCTAATATTCTATCTTTCTATTAGTTATATAATTATAAGATATAATTAGAAAAGAAAATAAAGAAATATCTAAAATATAGCTCTTTATATAAGATAATAATAGCCGAATTAGAAGCTATAAAGAAATATTTTCTAGAGAACCTTAATAAGAGTTTTATTTAGTTAATTACTATTTATAACTTCTATTCTTTTTATAAGAAAGTCTAATAAGAGCCTATAATTCTATATTAATTACCGGAAGCTTAACTAGATTACTTATAAGAACTATTACTTTCTTTCTCTTATTAATAAGACTTTAGCTAGAATTAGTAAAATAAAAATCTTTATAAAGCTTAATATCTATTAAGTTTTCTATTAAATTTATATAGATTTCGAATTAGAGAAATTAATAATATTTCATATATACTATAGAATATATAAATATAAGGTTTTATTCTTTAAACTAACTAACGGGCTAGTTATTTACTAGTACTATATAAATAATATCTTATTTGAATACCTAAATAACTTTTATATAGCTTATCTAAATAATATTCTTATTTATTCTAATAATAAATTAAAATATAAACTTTATATAAAAAAGGTTCTTTAATAGCTCTAGAATATAAGCTTATAAGTAGATATTAAAAAATCTAAATTTCATATTATATATATAAAATATCTTAGCTTTATTATCTCTATAAATAATATTAAAATTAACTCTAAGAAAGTTACTATTATAATATAATATTACTTAATATATTTATAACTACTAATTATATAAATAGATAAATATCCCAAAAAATAAAACTTCTGGTTTACTTTATCTTTTATTAGTTCCGGATTACTTATAGTAATATATTATAATAGATTTCAAGTTAATATCTAGCTCGAAGTCTAGCTATAATATTATATATATTATAATTAACTAATTAAATAAGTAAGCTATTTCTATATCTTACTATAAAATAATTATAATAGAAAATATAATAAAGATATATCTCTGAATTATCTATTATTACTATAGCCCTCTAGCCTCTATTATTTCCGATTATAGTCTGTAATTTATATTAGTATTCTAAAAGGAATTCAATAGAATTCTGAATATAAAGCTAAAGCTATTAATAGTATACTATCTATAAACTAATAAATAAACGGAAATTATAAACTAATATATTAATTAATAATTATATCTATATATTATATATTACTAAGATAACTAGAATAAATACTTACTAATAATTAATTATACTTAACTTATCTTCTTATATAGCTCTATTAGTATATCCCTATATAAATTCCTTAATAGTAGACTTTTATAAATCTCCTTTAACTAGTTAATTCTAATAACTATATCCTAAGATAAGCTAAATAAAATAAAGGCTTAATAGATTACTAGATAAATAAAAGATATTATAAAAAGAAATAAGGAAAATATAGAATAGATATAAAAGAGAATAGAGAAATATATTAATACTAAATATTATCTTATAAATTTCAAAATAGAAAATAAGATATATATATTAGTAAAAAAATAAAGAATATAATACTCTAGCTATAAGCTAGACTACTAAATAGCCGGGCCTTATCTAATTCTATATTAAATAGATAACTTCTATAAGATTAAACTATTTGAAAGTATTAAAATTCATAATATATTCTCTTTTAATTATTTATATAAGGCTATTAATAAGCTATTATCTGGCCAGAAGAACGAATTACCTCTACTAATTCAAGTAATAATAGACAAAAAGTATAAAATATAGGATATTCTAGTATTAAAGATAAAATAGAGAAAGCTCTTATATAGGATTAGTTAAGTTAGATATAATAAAGACCTTAACTAGTATCCGGCCTCTAATCTAAAATACTTTCCCTATAAGCTATAAGACTATTACTTGACTAATTAATAATAGCCAGGTTTACTAAAGAAGCTAGTCGACTAGATATAAGCCTGAAAGAATAAAATAAAGAATTATAATAATTTGAATAATAATTCTATAATACCTATTTACTTGAGAATAAGCTTTTTTTAAGAAGAGAAATAATATTATAATTCTATATTCTATCTAATCTGGCATTTAATATCTGGTATTTAATATCTGGTATTTAATATCTGGTATTTAATATCTGGTATTTAATATCTGGTATTTAGTATTTAGGTATCTGATATCTGGAGTTATATAACGGTTATATATAACGAAGCTAAGGGAAGTTATACTCTAGGAAATTTAGGATACTAAGCCCTATTAGGCCAAGTTATAAGCAAAGAACTATAAATACTTAAAGGACCTTAGCTCGAGACTTTCTTTTCTTCTTAGCTTAGTTTTCTCAATAAATAGTTCTCTTATAAATACCTTATTTATAGGCTCTCTTTATAAGTCTATAATATAATTAAGGTAAACTTCTAGTATTTTAGGAAATAATTTTATTAATATAATTTAAGTAATAGATATAAAAATCGTCTAATTAAATTAGGGCTAAATAAGCAAGAAAAAAGAGTAATTATATCTTAGATATAAAGATTAGCTAATAATTGCAATTTTATTTAGGAACTAAATATTTTTATTAGTTTAATTTAAAATATTAAGATATTATTCTATAAAATTAATATTATTTATTAGATCTTATATTAAAATAATCTAAATAGCTTTATAAAAAGAATTTAATAAAATATTTATATAAGAAATATATATAAATATTTCTAAGATTCTAAAAATTATTTATAGGCTTCTAGAAATATATATTAATTAGTTATACTAATTTCTAATTAGAACTAATATAAAAATTAGTAATTAATTTAGGTAGTTTTCTATTTCTATAAAAGAATTTCTTTATATTATTATATATTTTCTTTCTTTTTAATAATTATATATATAATAACTTCTTTTATTATTACTTTTTAGCTTCTTTTTCTATTCTTTTTTAAGTTTTTTTTTAATTATTTTTAATTAATTTTATAATATCTAGCTTTACTATTTATTCTCGTAATAATAAATATAAAAATAACCTTATAGCCTCTTTTTCTATTACTAGTAAATATTTGAAATATTTTAAATATTTGCTTATTAATTCTTTTATTTTATATATTATAATACTTAATAAAAAGAATTATAACTATTATAATAAAGGCTTTAAATTTTATATATTAGTAAGTTCTTTAGTTTTAATATTTATTAAAGCTAATATAACTTCAGATTTCTTATTACTTATTAGAGATTTACTAGTTTTAAGAAAATACTATTATAATTTTTAAGAAATTCTTTAAAAAATATTCTAAATAATATTATACTAATATAAATAATACTATTAATTAGGTTTTTGAAAACTAAAAAAAGTCTAATAAGCTTTAGAATTCCCTTTCCTGTTTTAATAAAGCTAATAAAAATATTACTTAAATTAGTATTCTAAAAATAAGTTTTTTTAATATATTTAGATATTTACTAATTCTTTAAAGAAATATTATAAAGTCTATTTTTAAGATATTAATCTTATTATTAAGATTTCTATTAAGATTTTTAAATAAACTACTAATAGTATTTCAAATATTAATAATATAATATTTATAACTATTTAAAATCTAATTTTAAATGTTTAAGCCTTTTATAAAAATATATATAATAATTATAAGTTCCTTATTTACTTCTTTTAATATTTTTAATACTAATATTATTATAATATAATTATATTCTATTAAAGAATAAGCGGATTTCAGAAAATATTATCTAATTCTTTACTAAATTATAAATAAGGCTAATATTTAGTATTTTTATTTTAAGAATTAGAAATTTATAAGAATTAGAGTTTATTTATTTAAAATATTTATAATTAATTTACTTATAATAAATCTTTCTTAATTCTGAATCTTTTTCTAATAATTTAAATATAATTTTTATAAGTCTTAATAAAATTCTAGAAATTCTTTATAAATAAAAAATACTAAAAAAAGAATATTTCTATTATTATTTTAGGTTTTTTCTTGGCTATTTAGGTTTTCTTTTTCTTAATAGTTCAGAATTCTTTTTAATTTTAAAAAATTATTAAAAGATAGTTTCGGATTTCAAACTATAATTTCGGTTATATAATTTTAGAAATTTCTTAAAAGTTTTAGAATTAGAAAAAATAAATAATTAAATATTATAACTTTTAGGCTAAGCTTTCTATTTAATTAAATACTATTAATTTTTATTTCTATTATCTTATTAGTAATTAATAATAGCCTCTATTTTCTATTCTTATTCTTTATTATTATTTACTAATTTCAGATATTTTCCGGAAAAATATAAATATAAATTCTAATTTTTTTATATTATATATTTCTTAAAAAAAGAAATATAAAAAGTTAAATATAAATAATTATATATATTTAATAGTTCTAATTACTTATATTTAATAGTTCTAATTAATATATTAAATTACTAATATATTTAAGTATTTTAAATAAACTTATAAATTTTAGTTTAAGCTTTTTTATTTTAAATTTAATATCCCTTATTAATAATATTATTTAAGTTTCTTTAAAATAATATTTAACTAATTAGTATTTATTATAATAGATTTCCTAATTATTTTATATATAATATTTTAAATTTTTAAGTTTTTTCTATTCTATTTTAAGGATTTTTAATCTTTTATATATAACTAGTTCTTTTCTTAGAATTTTATTCTTAGAATTCTATAGAAATTAAGAATAGTATTTATAATATATATAAAAGATATATTTTATAAAACCTAATATATTTTAAGTTATTATATATAAATTCTATAAAAAATAGCTTCTTAAATTAATTATTTTTTAGGTATTATAATAATATTTTAAATAGTATTTTAAGACCTAATTTTGCCTTTTTATTTAATTATTTATTTAAGAAAAATAAGCTATATTTAAATACTATTTATATATTAAATAGAAGTAGAAACCGAATTAGAACTAGCTAATAAATACTATTTTTTAATTAGAAATAATTTTATTAAAGAAGCTAAAAATAATAAAAAAACATATTTCTATATAATTTTAATAAACTCTAAAAAATTAACTATTTTATAATATATAATATATCTTATTATTTTAAAATATTAATTAATAATTATAAGAATTATATTAAAATCGGGATTTCCTATTAGGTTTTTATATAATAATAGACTTATAATAAAATCTATAAAGATCTTATTCTAAAGTCTTTTAAGCTATAGTAAATTACTAAATAAATTATATAATAAATATCTTTTGGCTTTAATTATCTAGTAAATATTATATTCTTAATAATACTTATAAATATTTCTTTTTATATTTTTCTAATATTAGAATTTTCTAAAAAGCTCGAAAGTTTTCTTTATTTTATAATATCCGACTATTAGATTATTATAATAAAGCTTTATAAACTCTTAATATAAAGCGGGATTATTAAATATAATAATTCTTGAATAATATTTAAATAAATTTAAATTATTTTTCTAGATTTCTTTTTTCTTAATATTTCTCTTACTAAGCCTTTATTTTAAGATATTCTAATATTAAGAATTATTTCTCTAAGCTATCTAAATAATATTTAGAAGAAATTTAGATAAAAGAGCTAATACTATAGCTTTTTTAATAGCTATATATATTTATATATAAGAAATTAGATATTTATAACTATTTAATTTAAAAACTCGAGAAATCGAGAAATCTTTAGTTCTATTAAGTAATATAGTTATAGATATCCTTATTACTTTAGCTATAATAATAAAGCCTTTAAAGTATTTTTCTATATTTTATTTCTTAATTAATTCTATAATTAAGGGATTTATAAGATTATTTATTTATTTATTTATTTTATAATAAATGTTTATTTTTAGTTATTATAAATATAATAAATATTAAATAATACTTATTTTAAAAAAGGAACTTTTTAGATATTTATAAAAACCTCTAAATTATAATTACAAAAGCTTTCTTTAACTTATTCTAAAAGATTAGAAACCAAGTTATATTAATAGAACCTTTTTTTATAATTAGGCCTTTTATTAGATCTATTTACTAGATTTGAAATATCTTTATAATAAATAATATTAAAATTATATATTATAAAATATATTACCTAATATACTTAATAGCTTTCTAAATACTTTATTCTTATAAAATATTAGAGGTTATTATAATCTATAATAACCTCAGTTATAAACCTAAACTCTTTAAGGTAATAATACTAATATTTAAAGGCTTTAATAATTATAAATAATTTTCTATTATAGGTATTATAATTATATTTGGCTTTAAAAAGTTCTAGAACTAAAATATTACTAGATATTAGTATTTTTTCGGGCTATTACTAAAATTAACTTATTATAAAATAGTATTAGTAATTACGAATTTTAATATATTAGTTTTAATATAAATCTTCTTAGAAAGATTAAAATAAATTAGAATAAGTATTATAATAAAAGCTTTTTTTAAAGTCTTAAAGCTTTTAGCTACTTTATTTATTTATATAAAGAGACCGGATTTCCGGCTCTTTTTTATTTCTTTTAAGAATCTATTAAGCTTATAATTACCTGAAAATAATAATAAATAAGCCTATAATAGAAATTAGTAAATTCAAGAAATACTTTAATATTATAAAATAATTCTGGTTCTAGCTATTTAATAATATTATAAACTTATTTAAGATTTATTCGAATATTTTCTATTTTAATAAAGAAGTTCAAGAATTCGACTTCTTTAATATTAAACTCGTATTTACTGAATTTATAAAACAAGTTATTTTTATATAATTTAGTAAAAACGTAATAAATATAATTATAATATTTACTTTTATTTCGAAAATAAATAAAAATATTATTTAAATAAATAACTATAAAATAATTCAAGAATTCTATAAATATAATATTAATATATATTTAAAATATAACTAGTATATTAGCTAGCCTAAAAGATATTATAAGATATTTAAAATAGCTATAATAAATCCTAAAAGCCGTTTTTTACTTATATTTTTTATAAATTCTTATTTAATAATATATATTTTTAAGATTTAATTTTATAAAAATCTTTACTTTCTAGAGCTAATTGAGGGTTTTATTAATAAGAGAAAGCAGATATTAATTCTTAATTATAATTTAATTAAATCTATAATAATTAATATAAAAATATAATTCTTTATTTTTTTAGAAATAAAAAGAATAAATATTTTTATAGGACTTTTATCAGGCCTTATCTAATATTTATAAATATAAATATAATACTTCTAGTTAGGTCTTTAATAAATTATATAAAAGTCTATATAAACCCGTATTATTTATATTAATAGAATATTTAATACTATTAAAATTAGAAAGTTTTAAAGCTTTATTAGAATTAAAAACTTCTAAGAAATTTTTGTATTTATTATCCCGAAAATATATAAATATTTCTAAGGCCCTTTTTTGAAGAATATTAATTTACTATATTAAAAACTTCTATTTAGTATTATTAAAGCCATATAATAAAGCAGAGATCTAATAACTATTATAAATATATAAAGCCTATTATTTAAAATAATTATATTTGCCTTTAATTAAGAATAAAACTTAAGATACTAGTTTAGAATATAAATTAAGCTCCTTATAAACCTCTTTTAGTATTAGGATTTTAATATTATTAGACTATATAAGTATATATATCTATTATTTCTTAATATAATCTATATATTATATAAGAATTATTTTATAAAATTCTATATTAAAAATAAGACTATAAGAGCTAATATTCTTATATTTATAGAACTATAGCTTAAAAGAATATATCTTACTATAATTATTTATAATAAATACTTTAAGATTATAGGCTTAATAAATCTTAAATTTATTTCTATAAAAAATTATAAATTCTTAATTATATTTAGCTAAGGTAATAAAGCCTCGGCTTTAAATCTAATTATTATTAAGGAAGTTATAATCTAATCCGGTATTATTAAGTCTATTATATATCTTTAAAGTACTTATTTCTAGCTATATTAATCTTACTTAAATAGTTATATAAAATAATATATCTTTTTTATTATAGCTAAAATTATTAATATTTAAGATTTGGCTTTTCCTTTTTCTTATTTTCTAAAAAGATCTTTTCTAAAATATTTCTCTATAATAATAGTATAAACCTGCTTTTATAAATACCTTAATTCTTTTAGTGTTTTAATCTTATTAGAGTTCTATTAGATTTATTTATTATATTTGAAATATTTTATATTTCCTAAAAAGCATTCTTTCTAACTATAAGTCTAATAAACTATATTTAAAATAAAACTAGTATTCTAGTAAAGCCTAAAAAGAACCGAAATACTACTTGAGAATTTCTTATATAATTTTCGGAATTTCTTTTTTCTTTTTTAATAGTCTTATAAATTAGAATTCTTAGAAATAGAATTACTTTTATTAGACTTTTTTATTTTTATTTTCCTTAATTTAGAATAAGTAATATATTCTGCTTTCTAAGCTTTTTTAAGCTATTTAGAAATAGATATTATTTTATTTCCTAAAAGAATAAATATAAGTATTTAATAAATCTTATAGTTAGATAAAATAATATTAAAAGTTCGGTCCCGATTTCTTTTAGAATATAAGTTCTAGTTAATTTCGAAACTAATTATTCGAATATATAACTCGATAATTATTTTACTATTTTTCTAATAAAGATCTCAAAGTTTCTTAAAAGTATTTTACTAATAAGTTTAAGGTACTTGAAATATATTAGCCAAATAGGCCTTAAATTACTTTTAATAAATCTTATATAATAATAGGCTTTGCTTTATTATAGTCTTTTAAATATTACAAGATTTATTTCTAAAAATACTTATAATAGAATTAACTCTAGAAAAGTATTTATTATAAGTTTAAAATTAGGTTCTAAAGATTACTTCCTAAGAAAATATAAATATTCTTTATTTCTTAAAGAACTTTTTATAATATAAGTTAGGTATTCGAATCTTAAAAAGCTTTTTTTAGTTTAAATATATTTTTAAAATATTATATAATAGCTTTTAACAAATAGTATTAAGATTATTTTTAAAGCTTATTATATTAGAAAAGAAAATAAATTCTAATTCTATTTCAGGAAATTCTCTAATAGGAATTATTAAGAAAAATAGAATAAACTTATAAATAAAGTTTCTATAAAATATAATAAATTATAAGATATTTCGGAAAGTATTCTTATATTACTTTAATTATAAGATATATTAATTAATTATATTTACTAATTCTTGCTTTTATTAGAAGACTTTAATTTTAGTATATAAACTCTATTCTATAGTTTAAATAATAGTAATTTAAGTATTAATCTCGGTATTTTAATTATTACCGGAATTATTTTTATTATTATTACTTATTTATAGAAGATTCTAAAGAGCCCTATTAAAAGTATTAGATAAGCCTTTACTATTATTTATATTAAAACTAATTTAGTTAATTTCTTCTATAAGAATAATTTTAGTAAAGAGTTATATATTTTATAGATTTCGAGATATAATTACTTATTAAATTACTTTTTTAAAAGTAAAGAGATTAGTTTATAAGATATTTATTAGTAAATAATAAGATAATAGAATAAATTAATAAGTTATAAAACTATAATATTAAATTTAGTATAGAACTAATTTCTATTCTTTTTATAAGATTCAAAGAAGCCTTTTCTAAATAGAAGGCCCCGATAATATATATATAATTAGTAATTTATAAGCCTAATACTTATAATATAAATAGTAATTAGCTATAATAATAAAAGGCTATTAATTTCCCTAATTAATACCTGTAATATTCGAGGTTTATTATATATCTTTTAGTTATATATAATTATATATATATTATAGGTTTATTATGTATTCTTTAGTTATATATAATTATATATATATTATAGGTTTACTATAATAAGCTATTTTAATATCTAGCTATAAAGACTAAGATTAATTAATAATTAAAAGCAAATACTAAATAATAAAAAGAATTATATTGTATTTAATATAAGAATATAATTAAGCGGGTTTAAATTACTTTTAAATAAGTTTAGAAATATAAAACAAAACCATTTAAAAATAATAAATTATATTTTAGATATATTAAAAAGAAATTAGAATTACTAATAAAAGAGAATTCTAACTATTTTATTATTTCGGATTCTAAATAGAGATTTTCTATTAGTTTTTAATATTTAGGAAATAAGTATAAATAAATAAAAAATCGAATATAATATAATAAGCCGTATTTTAATAGTTTTAGGGTTTTAATTATATAATAAAGGCTAGAATCTTTTATATATAACTTATAGAAATTATATTAAAAGTTGGCTTTTCTATAATTCTAGATAATAATTCTTTCTTTATATTTAATTAATTAAGCTTTTATATACTATATACTATTTATGCCTTTATTTCTATTATTTTACTATTAAGTTATATTTTATATTCTAGTATACTTTATATGAGTTTTTATCTTATTATAGTTTTCTTCTTATACTAGCCTTTTTATATTTACTAATTTAAACTAGTAATAAATCTTTTAAACTTAATTATTTATATAATTATTAACTTACTAAACTTATTCTTTTTATTAATCTTATAAGTAATGCCTTTATTTTTAATATAGGCTAATCTTTTTTTTAAAAACTAATAAATAATAATAATTATAAATTAGTAACTAGCTAAGTTTATAAGTAATTCTTCTTATATAAAAGGGTTTAAGCCAACTAGAATTAAGTATTATAATGATTTCTAAAACCAAGCTTTTACTTTCTTTAGTTAAAATATTTTAATTATCTTTAATTAAGTTATAATTTAATACTATTTTTATTTAATATAAAAAAGTTAATATAATAATTATTTCTTATTATTTTTATACTTATATAAGCCTTAATAATACTATTTTCCTTAAATATTATCGAATTATAAATTAATAAACTAATTATTATAATAATTACAAGTAATTAAATTATAATATTATTTATATATAAGAAAGAAATACTAAAAATAATAATAATAATAAAGATATTAGTACTAAAAAATATAAGAAATATAAAGAATATAAAGAATACAAAAGATCTAATAATAATAATTATTAAAAAAATACTTTATTTAATATAATACTAGAAGAAAGACTTCTTATAAGACTAGTAAGACAATTATATTACGGGCAATTACTTAATTAGGGATATATTTATAGCCTTACTTATATTTTATAAAAGTTATATAAAAGTTTATAATTATTTAGATAATACTTTTAATACAACCAGTTTTCTTAAAACCTTAAAAATATCAAGAATCTCAAATATACTAGAATTAACTTATTTAGTATTAATACTAGTATTAATCATATTAATACCTTATAATTCTGGTATTAATCCGGATTAATACCCCAAATTAGGTATTATTGCCGAGCCTGTACAATAGCTCAAACCAAACCCGTGAATCGACATATGTGCCACAAAAGTGCGTAAATACTGCTTACCTTAAAACTGTGTCGCTAACACCTTTGGGACTAGTTGCGGGGCACGTGGGGCAGCCCCTTTTTTAACGAGTAGTAGCTTTAAGAGTAAAGGAAGTAGAGCTTAGCTTGTATGTCCATTTCTCGTTTGCGCAGACATGCAAAAATAATGATTGTTTTCGCGGATTTATATGTCTATTAGCATGTATGGACGCCCTATCGAGACAGCGATGCACAGACTTATCACTGCCCGTAGGACCACTACTGAAAGGTTCTCTCGATCCTCTCGACAACCAGGCCTCCTCCCACAGTCCCCAGAATCATCATCGATCCACCCATTGATCGAGGATTGTTGTGTGTGTGTGCCCCCGATCCGCCGACATTCCCGCCAAGAAAGAGTGCTCTATCGAAACTAGTCGCTCCAGCCGTGGAAACACTTCTGTCTGCGCCGGTCTTATAATCCCCGCACAACAACACTGAAGCATGCTGTGCAACGGGATTAGTTATAGTATGCGAGTCAGGAGTCCCTTTTATGTTCCGACCATCAGTGCATGGACGCGGGTGGACTCGGTGAGGCGTGGGACACTACCTGTGCTGCTATCTTCACTAGCACTCTGAGTCGGGCTCCTGGCGGCTGGCATGGGTATTTCGCTCTTAGCCAACAATGTTATTAGTTTGAAAAAAACATTCTCGAATATCTTTGTGTAGAACTTACGTTACGGGATCTAGTCGCCATGTTTTCAGGCAGGGGATAAGTTGTTTTTCGAATGACTAGGACGGTAATATCCCAGCTTGCAAAATCCAAAGCGGCTTGAGTGGAGGTGTAGAAGGTTGAATAGTTTTGAATCAATAGAAGTCTCGACAATGGATAGAACCTATATGGCAACGAGTCGAAGCATTAGGAGTGCATGGGCAGTGTTAGGCTCCCTTAGGCAACCCTGTTGGTGGCACTGACTGGCAAGCCAAGCTCCCACACCAAGTACCACCACTTTACACGTTGCTATCATCGATTGGCGAGTGAACTTGTCGTCCGCCCTATCCCGCAGCATGGGCTATATTGTGAGGGATTTATCGCACTTTGTTAGGTCCGCGATTTGTCGATACTTTCAAAACCGGAGTTCCCAATTTTGCAAGACGTCCATCCTAACCACACTCACGCAGCTCTCACCTCGAGCTCTCACTATAAATTCGTTGCCCTTGCACAATATATCGAGGAAACCGTGCGCTCTCCGCCGGCCGTTACCTTTTCTAAGATTACCAAAATGAGCGAACCAAAGAGGCGAGATATCAAGTGCGAAGCTAATACATCAGCCGCGGAAGTCAATACTCCAATCACGAAAACCGAGACAAACGCAGTTCACGTAACAAATCCCCAAGCGTCGGGCCGGAGTTTTCTGCTAGCAACTGGTAGTATTCAAGGGAACATCCACCATGGGGATTTCTTGCAGAACACGGTAATCAATTGTTCTCACGCCAGCTATATCACACAGAATATACGGGATTATGGGCTAGTATCAAACGCAGAGCCTACGGACAACATCACCCGACCTCCAACCTTCCTTCTTGAGGCGCCTGCAGAGACCCCCCACGTGCAGTCAGGACAGGCTGCTGAACCGCCGTCCGGCCCTTATCTGGAGGAAGCCGAACGCTCTCTTCGTCGTGCTTGTGTAGCTTATGATGCAGGGCAGTGGGGTGAGGCCGTGTTGTTGTTCCAACGAGGCTTCGCATGGCGGCGACAGACGATGCCCGACAGCACAGAGACGGCATGCTACTGGGACAAGTATTCCCGGGCTCTCCACAACAATGGGCAATACGAGGGAGCAATCGGCCGTTTCCAGTTGTTATTGAAGTGGGTGGAGAAGAACGATGGACCCAATAGTGATACAGCGCTGGAACTTCGATTATGTCTGGCTCGAGCGTTCAAACACAGCGGTCAGCTGACCTCAGCGATAGAGGAGTACAGGTATGCCCGGGACAACTGGGACGCTCTCCCGGCCGACCCAGCAAAGTGCTATCGCACCCAGTGTGTTCACGAGCTAGGGCAGCTCCTTGCGTTCCAGCGCAAGCCATACGACCGAAGCTGGCAATACTGGGGCGAGGCCAAGGAGAGCCTGCATCGGGCGATGAAGGACTACTACAGGGTGGATGCAAATTCGCGTAAAGCTCTTGAGGCCCACGTTGACTTTGCGACTGTCGTACTTATGATGTGCGAAGATAAGGACGCAAGGGCGCAGTTTGAGGAATTACGTAAAATCGCAAACCAGAGGGGGCTCGAGAATGACGATAGTATACAGGAGAGGGTCAAGTGGGGCCTCGACGAGAGCAAGTATTGGATGCGGCAACCAGCAGCCAAAAGGGATGGCGACAGATTGCCGAAGGCCAGGAAGCGGGAAGCAGAGAGGCAGCGGCTAAAGGAACTTGTTGGGTCTTGAGAGAATTCTCGGTGAGTAGGTAATGAGTTGTCAGTTGGTTGAGGTGGCGTCCTGTTTGAGGCGTGTGGTTTTCAGTCTTCTGGAAAGTTCCGATCCTATCATTTCATGCTCTTTTGTCCTGTGGTCTGATCATTGCAGAAGATGCTTGCATGCAGCCAACATCAACCTTATCCTGCGCAGCTACTTGCCTTAAGCATACCATGTCGTTGCAGTGATTAGATGACCACCAAACCGCCTGTGATTTCTTTTCTTCGTTGCCACTGTCTTATATAATCGGGCAACTGTCGAGCTCAATCTGGAACTGCATCCTTACCCAGTTATACCTTCGGGCCGGTAGCCCTTCCACCTCCAATATGTCATCCCTTCACACACTCAAGCTCATGGGCCAATGGGCTATTGCACTCACGGTCAGCCGGATTTTGCAAGCCATATTAACCATCGCCGCTCTCGCCGTCGATGGTGCTGTCATCAGTGCCTGGAACGCAGACCAGTATAAGTTCAACTCCTACTTCAGCGAAGGCGCGAAGGCGAACTGGAGCTTGGACACAACGGTAGGCGGTACGCCATTCACGGGCGTTGTTATAGCTGCTGTACGTGATTGCCCCATTTTTTGCGACTCCAAGTGTGAAAAGGAAATAATGGAGGCCAAGTCAAGGCAGTCGTGATTGCTCCATACTGATTTGACTCCCAGTCGTTGCTCACCCTGGCGGCAATAATCTACGATCAAGCTTTCCAAAGAGTTGCAGACATATTTTGGGATCTGTACGGTGTACTCGTTCTCGAGCTTATGGTCGCGATATTTTGGGTGGCATCATTTGCTGGCATGGCGAGCTATGTGGGCGAGATGTCCTTTCCAGTGTCAATCGTGTCAGCATTTGCCGCGGAATTTTCTGCTGGAGGCGACAGTACCAACGGGGTAGCCGGCAACACCGTGGACCTGCTAAACCATTGCGTGGCCATTGCTGTCCTGGGAGCCTTGATCTTGTAAGTCCCGTATCCAGACGCGTACAGCGATCTCAAGTAATAATATAACGTGAGCAGCGGACTTGCGCTGTCTAATATTCTGATCATTATCGCCTATGTCGTGAGGGATGCGCGGGTTGATCGCAGGAAGAGCCGAGAAAGCGGAACTGTCGTGCGGGAGAATCATGATATTTTGCCACCTGGCATTTTCACTACTAATTACCACAGTGCCACCTCTACCCACGAACCCTCAGGCGGCCCTGGACCCGTGGATGTCTAAAAAGACTTTGCCTTATCCGAGCCTCTTTGCCCGAACTATTATGTGTTGGAGGCAGTTGAAGGATCTGCCATGCAATATACGTGCAGTATTCAGAAATGATGCTGCTTGGCCCGAAGCATTTTGCATCCTTATTGCTTTTCACCTCCTAGTACGAACGTTTCCGTGGACCAAACCCGAGAGCACCCGCGTTTCAGCGGTGAAGCCAGAGGTCACGGTCGCCGGTTGCTGATTTTAGCTTCAATACTCTCGTATAATAAAGAACTTTAATGGCTATTTGAAAAGTACACGGCACATTTATAAAGTGGATGTTGTCTCTTGGTGGTCATCTGCATACCCCCAGTCCATCAACGTGATTGAACTGACGTCCGAGTGACAGGGGTAAGTACTCACGTGCTGCCAAGCCTGGACTGTGCCACCGTGCGACTCCACCACACGCATGCACGCTTAGTCAGCCCTAACTCTCCCTAGCCAAGGTCGCCACATAAGGACCTGGCCTAATAAAGGTTTAAATTCTGGGCAACGACTATACCCTCTCCTTTACTAAGTCATAGTAAAAAAGTCCCATTAATTAATAAAATAAGAAGGGCTATTAAATAGCCAAAAGAATAAGAGTAATTAATTAGCCAAATTAATTAAAATAGTTAAATAGCCAAAAGTACTTTGCTAAGTTATAGTAAATAAGAGCTAAGAGTAATTAATTAATTAAAAAGTAAAAGTAATTAAATAATATAATATAGTAAATTATACTTTATAAAAATCGCGTTATTTTAGTAGTTTTAAGGTTTTAGTTATATAATAAAGGCTAGGGCCTTAAATATATAACTTAAGGAAATTATATAAAAAACTAGTTTGTTTTTATAATTCTAAATAACAAATTATTTTTTATATTAATTAATTGAAGCTTTTTATAATTATATATTATTTATACTTTATTATATATATTTTTATTTCTATTATTAAATTATTAAATTATACTTTATACTTTAATATATTTTATATAAGTTTTTTATTATAATTTCGTTTATATATATTTTATAATAAGTAATATAAGGAAAATCGAACTCGTAATTAAAAAAATACTTTTATAAAGTTTTGAGGGTTTTTTATAAAGCAAATTATAAGCTTAGTAAGTTTGGGAAAAAAAAGTTATTATAATATTTTAACCTTAAAATTAAAATATTAAGAATATATAAGTATTAATTTTTATAGCTTATATTAATTTCTGATATATCTACTAATTCAAATATAAATTATTTATAAAATATAGCTATTAATATAAAAAAAAAGTATTATATATTAGTTTTATATAATAGCTTATATAACTATATTTATTTAATTTACTAAATATTTAAGCCTTTAGCTTTCTATTATCTAATTATATTATAATATACTCGCATTTATTATAATAAAAAGAAATAAAGGAAATAAAATAAAAGAAATAATATTAAAATAATATAAGTTAAACCTTAATTAAAAATAGACTTTAATTTATAAAAATAAAAATATATTATTTTTAATTTCAAGTAATATAATAAATAGAAATCGGAAAGAATTAAAATAAAATTAGAAATTATATAAATAATTTAGAAAAGCATTTAAAGAAAAGAAATATTATTAAATAAATAAATAAATTTT
This sequence comes from Hyaloscypha bicolor E, assembly GCF_002865645.1. Taxonomy (NCBI): domain Eukaryota; kingdom Fungi; phylum Ascomycota; class Leotiomycetes; order Helotiales; family Hyaloscyphaceae; genus Hyaloscypha; species Hyaloscypha bicolor. Next base: position 543,423 of record NW_020194644.1, read on the forward strand.
TTTAGAGAATTTAGAGAAATTAGTATAATAATAATAATAATAATAATAATAATAATAATAATAATAATAATAATAATAATAATAATAATAATAATAATAATAATAGTAATAATAATAATAATAGTAATAATAATACTAAAATTTGAATTCAAATTATATTTATTAGTATTAATTAGCTTTTTTTAAATCCCGATTTCCTTATTAAAAAAATACATTTAAATAAGAAACTTGTTTTTTTTTAGAAACCTTATTAGTAAAAACCTCGAATATAGAAACTTTATAATTAGTTATAAAGGAAATTATTAAAATTAATATAACTAAAAATAAATATATACTAATACTAGATTTGAATTTATTATTTATAAAAGCTTTTAAAATATTATAATTTTAAGAAAGTAATATATAAATATATATAAGAACTATTATATTTCTAATAATACTAAAAGAAAAAGAATTATTTATTATATTTCTTTTATTTATAAGAATTAGATTAAATCTATACTAAAATATTATATTAATAACTTAGAAAATTATTAAAAAACCAAGTTTTTTAAAGTCTTACTAATAAAATTCCGAAAATATAACCAAAGAAATACTTAAAATTAGCTATAACTTTTTTAATTAAATTATTATATAAGCCTAGAATAAAAAAGCTTCTTTTAAGTCTTATATTAATATAATTAATAAAGTATTAAAGAAGTTATTAAAGAATAAATAAATAAATAAAATTATTTAATACTAAAAATTTATAAGAGAATTATTTATTTTAATAAAAGGTTATATTTTTAAAAATATAAATTCTAAACTTATAAATATATTTATTAATAAATATAATATTTTACTAATATAAAAAAAGCCTTGTTTTAATATTACTAATAATTTATAATATAATTCTTAAATTAGGAAATAATTAATTTTTATTAATTTCTTTTATTATATTTTCTAAAATTATTATAAATATAAAAAAAAAGAACTTAACTTAGAATTAATTATATAAAACCTTTTAAAAGTAATAAACTTAAAGAAAATAATATTAATTAGTTAATAAAAGGCTTAAAGAAACTATTTATTAATATAATAACTTAAAAGAACTCATAAAAAGAACTTAGTATAATTATTATTTTAATTCAGAAAAATATTTATAGCTTATTTATATAAGCTAGCTAATTATAATAAAAATAATAGTATTAATAGCTTAGTAAATATAATTCGAGTTTTCGAGATAATTATATTAAAGATTATAATAAAAGATATAAAGAATATTATAAGAGCTATAATAAAGAAGCCAAATAATTATATTTTAAAAAAGAATAGTTTTAGTAAATATAATTAGAAAATATTACTTAAGTTAATATTACTTATATAAATTCGGAATTAAGAAAGCAAATTTATTATAAGTATTATAATAAAAATAAAAATATTAATATTAATTTAAAACATATTTATATTTTTTAGTTTTATTACTTATTAATAAAATGGCTTATAAATTACAAATATATTTATTAATTTAATAAAAGATAATATAAAGACTTATATAAATTTAGTTTAAAAAGGTTTTTATTTTAAATATTAATAAATATTAATAGTTTAATTTAATTATAACTTGAATATTTAATTTAAAAATATTTAAAAAGTAATAAGAAATATCTAGTTTATTAAGTAAAAAAGAAATAATATAATTAGCTAGCCGGAATTTATATATAAAAGCAAGTAAATTATATTTAGAAAATCTAAGTAATTGCTTTATTTTAAAGAAAATTATATTAGAATTACTAATACTTTAGGTTTTAAAATTAATAAATAATATTTCTATTAATACTATAATAAATTCCTTATTTAAAAGAAAATAAGAGAAATGAAAATAGTTAAAAAAAGTTTTCCGGAAATAAACTAAAGTTAAAAAAAAAAGTTATCTTATATAAGAAGTTAGAGAAATATTATTTTAAATAATTACTATTTTATAAAAATATAGTAATATTTATAGCTTCTTTTATAAATATATTATTCTTTATAGAAACTAAATAAAGCTAATTTATTTCTTCTTTTCCCGAATTATAATTAGTATAAAAAAAACTATTTAAGTTATTTAAGCTATTCTAAAGTAGTTTTAAATAAAGTAAAATAGAATTTAAATAGTATAATATAATACTTGAATAAAGTAAAATAAAGTATTACTTTAGAGTTATTTAAAAGTAATTATATATAAGTTATATAAATCTAATAAATTAATATTTATTTAATTATTAATAAATAAATAAAATATATATTAAATAGTATTATATAAGCTAAGTTAGAACTTATATAAGGTTATTTAAATATTACTTTTCTTTTATAAAAAACTAATATTTTATATTAGAATTTCTTTTTTTTTTCTTGCTTTTTTTCTTTTTCTAATTTGTTTTTAAATAATTCCTGGCTTTTTAATTAAAATATTATTTTAAAAGTACTTTTATTAGATCTATTATATAGTTTAGGTATAATAAGGGCACTTTAAAAAAGAAATCTCTTTCTAGTAATTAAGAAAGCCCAGAGATATTATTAAGTTTTACTTTATTTATTAAATCTTATTATTACTTAATTAGATAATATATTAGAGCTAGACCTAGGCTACTCTAAAGCCTTATTAAATTAGGCTAGTTTATTACATGAAATATTATATATATATTACTTAATTATTCTAAAATAATCTAATATAATTAAGTAAAGTATTAAGTAAATATTAGTTTACCAGGAATACATAGTACCGTTATATAGTTATAGAATACTAATTTATATAAGGTTAGTAAAGTTATTCTTTAGAAGTAGGGATTATAGTATTATGGTATTAATATGCGATCCCTAAATCTGCTAAGCCTAAAGGGGTCTAGTCTACTAGTCGAGTTACTAATAGGACGCGAGGTCACATAACTATATCCCGTATCCCATATCCCATTACCTATATCTCATTACCTATTACCTATATCCCGTATCCCGTATCCCGTAACTATATACATAACTCCCAGAGAAATAGCTATACTAATACTAGAAATTCTCCAAAAATACAAAAAATAGTATCTCTCTCTAATTATATACAAATTCCCTAATCCGGCCTAGTACCAGATTTCCCAAACATTCTATATATCTATATTACTTCTGAGGTTTTGATTATATACTAAAGGCCATAGCCTTTTATATATAACTTCCCCTTTTATAATATTCTTCTATTCTATATATCTATTTTCCGTTCTATTCATACTTAATCTATTTCTCTATATCTAATTATATAGTATTCATATTAATTAGGTACTTGAGGGCATTTATTAGCTTTAATTTCGTTATAAAATTAGCAGGATTCGATTTTCTCTTAATTTACTTAACTTCTGCGATTTCTTATTATTTATATACCTGGCAGAGGTATATTATATTAATTATTAGGTATTTCTCTCGAGTAGTACCTAATTTGACAAGGCATTTATATAATAACTTTGAATTTATATAGACGACTAGTAGTAGTTCCATTTCTAGTACTTTATTAATTATAAATTTAACTAAAGCGCCTATATTAAAACCGTAAGCCATACTATAGAGTTCCGAAGCTAGAACGCTTCTAGTAACTCTCTTGTATTTAGTAAAGAACTAGTAAATAATATTAGTATATCTAGTTCTATTTATTAGAACTAGAATATATTCGATTTAGGAGAAAAGATCTCTATTATTTATAAATAAAGTATTCGTAAAAACGATTAAATATAAGAACTTTTTTGCTAGCTTTATAAATTTTAGTTCTTTAGTAATATTCTCAATTTGCTATTAAATACGCTTATTAAGTACCTTTATATTAGTTTCCAAGGGTTTAATAGCTTAAGCGGTAATTAATAGGTTATATAAAGCTTCTGGTTAATAGACTAATATAATATATACTTCTCTTATATATTAGGTAATATATTAGTTCTTAATAGAGAGATTTTAACGAATAGTACCCCTATTACTTATAATAGTAGTATTTTTTATAGAAATGGTTTGGAGGTTCTTATACTAGTATTTCTATATAAAAGTAATTCCAGTAGTATTTATATAGATAATACCTCTATTAAATTTGAGATTATAGTTAAAAATAAGAGATTTATATTCCTTAGCCAAGAACTTAGCCTTATAAAGCTTTAGTTATTTTGCCTTTATAAAATTATTAGTTCTAATAAACAGGGTATTATTAATTTAAAGGCTAATAATTCCGAAGGGTTACTTGCTATAGAGTAGGCAAGAGTTATAAGTCGACTATTCTATAGAGAGCTTATTAATATAGTAGGAATAATAAGTTTTGAACTAGTAGTTCCTAGCTTCCGGTATGCTATATAGTAGTTTTATAACCTTTAGAATAGAATTATTCTTTAGATTCAGCTTTCTAGTAAGCTTGTAAGGTAAGTTAATATAGAAATTATAATTAAATAAGATTATTAATTAGATATAAGCTTATGAGATATTATATAAATATAATTCTATAGTATTTGTTATTATAGTAGTAATACTAAGGATAATTCTCTGGCTAATATATTAGATAGTAAGTAATTATATTAATACTATATATTTCTTACTATTATTATAAGCTTAGATAACTAGTTTCGACTTCTTAAGCTCTTTTTCTATATCCTTATTCTTGATCTTATTAATAAACCGGAAGTTAAAGATATATATCTCTTTTAGTACCTGAGATCTAGAAGTAACCTTAAATATATCCTTTTCCAAAAGGCCAGTAACTTTAACTTAACGGGAATTCTCGTATAGTTTATTATTCTATAGGAATACCGTAATATCCGGGGTCTTATAAAGGCGTCCTCTACTATACTTTAGTAGAATAGTAGGAGGAATCATACCCGTATTACCTTTGGCCTTACTATTAGGTTCGGAAATAGGTTCAGGTTTAGGGCCATTAGTAATAACCTTAATATTCCCTATATAAAAGGGCTTTATAAAGGTCGAACGGAAAATAGTATTACTATATAATAAAGCTAGTATATAGTTCTTCTCATTAATAGCTACTAGCTTATATAGTCTATTCTAACTACTAAGTTAACTAGTATTTTTTTTATACTAAACGAAAATATTTAAATTTAGGAATAGTTTATAGATATTAGTAATACTAGGACTATTTCAGGTATTTAAAGCATTTGTAATTTAATATCTAGCTTAAAGCTTCTGAATTTCCACTATTACCTTCTTAAGTACCGCCGATTACTATAATATAGTAAGTAATAGGGTATTATATTCGGTTATTCGAGATAAAGTACCATAAACCAAAAGAGTTAGGATAATGCCGTCAGGTCCTATAGAGTTATTAATAGCCTTAAAAGCTATTTAAAATACGGTATCCTTATTAATTCCGTTAATTTTGGCCATAATAATAAGGTAAGTATATTAGATTAGGCTATAGTAGTATTCTATAATTCCGATAGAATTATAAGCTTCTATAGGAATAATCTTAACCTTGGTTCCTATAGTATTTATAAGCTAAGCAAACTCCTTACTAGTAAACTGCTTTCTGGTATTTGCTATAATCTAATTAGGAAGGCCTAAATAGTTATTAATCTAGTATTACTTAAATATATTCCAAATATATATTATACTAATATTCTAGAGCTATTAGCCGGCTTAATATTAAGTACCTTTATTAATAATATAAAGTATAGGCTTACCGGAAATATAGAAAATATTAATAATAATAGAATAATTAAAGCTAATATTATTTCTTAGGTTAAACTTAAATTATCCGGGTAATTAGCTGTATTTCTGGTATTACTTATAGTATTTTATAAGATACTTAAGGGCTTCTATATTAATATTATAGCCTGCTTATTCTAGTATATTTCGGAGCTTACTAATAGATAAATAACTAAAATAATAGTATAAATATTATAATTTGATTTCTATAAGAAAGTAGGAGTTATAAGTAAAGAATTCGGAAATAAAGCTTTATAGTATAGTATTCTAAAGCAGGAAAAAGTATCTGAAATATTATATTATAGGTATATATTTTCTAGTAGAAATAATAAGATAATTAGTAAGATTATTAAAATAGACCCCTAGCTTGTCTATATTAGCTAAGCTAAGTAAAAATAAAGTCTTTAAAGATATAATATAGAATTATACTTGCCTAATTAGTATACTTACTATTATAGATCTAATAGAAGATATAGATCTAATACTAAACTAGATATTAACTTAATCTTTAGTAGTTTTATTAAGTTTAATACTATTATTAGTTTACTAGAGAGCTTGGAATTAGTTAGAACTAGTAGTTAAGTATCTAGAGGCTCCGGTATTAATTATAACTCTATAAAAGCAATAAGTATTATATCTTAATATACTATTAACTATAAAAGTCTGGGCGTCTTTTATTAAGGATTTAATAGACTCCAAAATATAGTTTTTGCCTATTATCTAGTATATAAGAGAAAGAGAAATAAGATTATTTATAAGGGTATTAGCTATAGTTATTAGTAGAATAGGAGCGGTAGGAGCGGCTAAAAAGCTCTTAACTAAAGTAAAATAGGAATCTGGGTAGTATTTCTCTTCTTTATTTATTTCTGCTAATAAAGCCTTAAAAGTATTATTTACTAGTTTGTTCTTACTACTCTTATTATCCTTTTTGCCTTTGGCTTTAGTAATATACTATATATAAGTACTACTAAAACGTTTATTAAAGTTACGGGTATTTCGGGATCTGAACTAATAGATATTTCTATTCCTAAATTAAGTCTTTTTAGCTTTTTATTTCTCTAGTATATGCTTTTATAAGTAGTATTCGGGTTTCTTATATATAAAATATAATTTTGGGATATAATTATTATAATTACAGGGCTTAAAGTAGTTATTATAGGTTCCGAAGTTATAGCTAGGTCCGTATTAATAATTTCCGGAGAAATAATAGCTTAGAGGATTCTAAAAATAATATTATTAATTAGTAAAAAAGATTTCGGGATTAGCTTATTATTTACTTTTATATATAGTAATAAATAACTAGAGTTTATTAATAAGCTAGCCGAGATTTATAGGAAAATCTGAGATTATATATTTATATATCCGGAAGCCTTAGTTAGAGATAATAATCTTATTATAAAGGAATTTAGTATTTTATAAGTTAGATATAAGATTATACTATAGTTATATAGTTTATTAATTAGTAGTTAAATAGTCTTAAATATTGTCTTTTCCGGAAATTTAGCTATTATAGAAGCTAATATAGTAGTATTCTACTTGTCTAAATTTCGATATTTGAATTCAGGGCCTTTAAAGAAGCTATAAATATTAATATAAGCCTCTTTATATATATATTAAAAGAGCTAGTTACTATAGAAATAGTCTTAAGCTAGTTTCTTTAGTATAGTAGAAAAAGCTCGCATTAGTGCCTCTTATAAAAGCTTTATATATTAGTAGATATTAAGGAAAATAGTGAGTTTATAATTAAAATTACTATTAGATTTATTATACTTTTATTCTTTTATATAGATCTTAGTAACTTCCCTAATAAGTCTTATAATTAAAGAGAATTAGAAGTTATTCGGATATAATTATAATAATAGTAATAGTAGGAGTATATTATTTACTCCTAGAGCTTCTATACTAGTATATAAATCTGGTAGAGATATAGGATATAGTAATAAAAAAAGTAATAATAATATAGAAATATTAAAAATAATAGGTTCTAGGTACTTGTTTTTTATAAAAGTAATAAAGCCTAATAGGATTAGTTCCTTAATAAGGTCTAGTCTAGCTACTAATATATTCTTATTTAACTATATATATTATTTATTCTTCTTTATAATAGTATATAGAATATTTATAATAGTATTAGTACTATTATTCTATTATATAAATATACTATTATACTAAAGAGTCTTATATAGGTATAGTATTTCCGGAAGTTCGAATTTATTAAAGTTTCCTTAATAAGTAAAGTTCTTAAAGTTATATCTAAATAGCTTCTAAAGATTATTATTAACTATTTTATAGAGAATATATTAAAATAGCTTAATATCTAAGAACTTAGTTATCTTGTCTGCCTTAGTAAAGTTTAGGTTAATTTCATATCTCTATTTTCTTACTAATTTCTTGAAATTATTATTATCTATAAAGTAATCGGATTAAATAGATCTAATAAAGAAATTATCTATTATAATATATTCTGCTATTATATATTTTATAGGCTTATACCTAGTTTAAAGTATAATAGTTTATAAAGAGAATAGGTTTATAAAAAGAAAAATAGTTTATAAGATAAATAATTTATAGTAGGTATTATATTTAAGATAAAAATTTCGTCTATAATAAGAAATTTAGAAAGTGAAATTTAAGAAATGAAATATCGAGATTCCGGAAGAACTTAATGGTTCTGAAGCTTAAGAGCCCCAGGGATTTAAAAAAAAGTGGTTTTTAAGAGGCTTTTATAGGAGTTAAATAGGAATAGAATAGGATAGTTAAATAGCTAACCGTTTTAGTACTTGGCAAGATTAAGTGCCCTTCCTGCCTATATAACCGAATTATAGGTAATAGAACTAATAGATATTTCTCTCTTTAATATAGTATAATCAGGCCTTAGTAAGATTAAATATCTTTCCTGCCTATATAACCGAATTACAGGTAATAGAATTAATAGTTATTTCCTCTTTAACTAGAATAATAGCTTTGCCCCTAAATAACCGAATCTTAGGCAAGTATAGCTTAATTCTTTCTAATTTGTAAGTACTAACTAATTAGTATTAGTTTACTAGAAATATATAATACTATTATATAGTTATAGAATACTAATTTATATAAGATTAGTAAAGTTATTCTTTAGAAGTAGGGATTATAGTATTATAGTATTAATATATAATTCCTAAATCTGCTAAGCCTAAAGAAGTCTAGTTTACTAGTCAAGTTACTAATAGAATATAAGGTTATATAACTATATCTCGTATCTCATATTCTATTACTTATATCTCATTACTTATTACCTATATCCCGTATCCTGTATCCTGTAACTATATACGTAACTCTCAGAGAAATAGCTATACTAATAGTAAAGTATAAGTAATAAGAAATATATTTGAGTAAAATATAAATAGGGTTTATTACCTTATTTTACTTTATTCTTTTCTTATATTAATTATAATAATTATTCTTAATTTAGGCTTTTGGATATTAAATTACTACCTATTATAACTTCTTATAAATTCGAATATAATAGTAATTATAATACTTTTCCTATAATATTAATAATATTTATTAAGTTAGATATTTCGGGAAATTAGTTTAGTAAAAACTAATATATTGAGTTTATATAGGGCAAAGCTATATTATTAGAATAAAGAGAATTCTTAAGTTAAAAATTCTTTATAGATATATATAAGGTAATATATTAAGAAATATTAGTAATATAAAAGCAGATCTATTATATCCGATATATAAAAATTAAGAATATTAAATAAAAGCTTAATATTCTAAAGAAACTTAGTTATAAGTATATTATAACCCGATTTGGTATATATATATAAAATAAGATTTTGGAATTACTCTTATATTTTCTTATTATTTATAATCTGGGTATATTCTTAAATAAGCTTAATAAAGAATAGAAATTAGAAGCTATAAAATTAGGAAAAGATTTATTAAAATTAGCGGATTATCTTAGCTTATCTAAAAGCTTATCTAATATAAAAAAATGTCTTAATAAGATTTATAAATATCTTACTAATATTATCTAATATTTTATATTCTAATAATCTTTTCTAAAAGTAGTTTCCTTAAGATATATATACTAATAGTATTTAATAATTATATTACGGATATTAAAATTAATAGTATTTATATAAAACTTATTCTATAAGATATTATAGGGCAAGTAAATTATAATAGGCTATATTTACTATTATATCTAAATATTTATATTATTATAATTAGTTTTATAATAGATTCTTCTAATTTATTAAATAAAGTTCAGGATATAATAAATAAAATATTTTATTAGCTTTATTAAATTAATTATATAATATAATAGTCTTTTAAAATTCTATATTTTAATTATAGCCTTTTATATATATTAGTAGAAATAATAAAGAATCTTTAATATATTATAAATATAATTAAGAAGCTATATAGAACCTTATAAAAACTAGTAATATATAATTAGGGCTTTCTAATAATTAAAAGAATTAGTATTATAGGCTATATTAAAAATTTAATAAAAACAAATAAGGATATTAGGCAAGTCTTTAAATTAGTTATTTAATAATATTTTGCCTTTATAAAAAAGGCTAGATATATAGAAATTTTAAAGTATATAGCTATATAACTTACTTAAGGTATTAAATTTAATAATTAACTAAATTATAAGTAAATAAATATTTAAATAGTAAAGTAATAATAATAATACTAGTTATTCGAATATAGTATAAGCTTTTATATTTATCTGAGCTTTAGATTTAATCCGATATATAATATTATTATAATATTACTAGATATTTATTATTAACTTCTAAAAGTTTACTAAATAAAGATATATTCTTTTTTTCTTTCTATACTTTAATAGTTTACTCGGGATAATATTAACTTTTAATTAGAACTTTTATAATAATAATTTAATAAATATCTTATTTTAATTCAAGATATAATATTATTACTTAATATTATATTAAGTTTTTATAGAAACTAATTCATATTCTAAAAAGCCTTTAAGCTCTTATTATAAATTATTAAATAGAAAATAATTATATAATATTTAAATAATATAAATTAAGTAATTTAAACTTTATTAATATTATTATATCTTTGAAATATATAAAGCTTTCGAATAAAAGCTAGTTTTAATTATATAATTATATTTAAATAATCTTATTAACTTAGCTAAATATTTTATAATTTACTTTTAAATAAGAATATAATTTCTAAAGTTTTAAGAAAGCTAGAGCTTTTCCCAAAAAAAATACTATAATTAAACTTTATTTTAATATTAAATAAGTATTATAATTATTTTAGTAAAATACTACTTATATAATAGTTTAAAACTTCGAATTAATTAACTTTAATTCTATTATAATTATTTTTACTAGAATTAAAAATTCTTTATTAGAGTTTAATATTTTTAACTTATATAAAATTATTTTTTATTAAATAAAAGTTAAATAATTAGTTTTTTTTAACAAAAAATAACTCTTTATATTAAAATTAATTATAATACTTAAATCTCTATTATATTTACAAGCTTTTAATTTTATATAAAATTAATATTTATATAAACTTATTATTATAATTATTATAATAAATAATATTAATAGAAATTAAACTAGAATTAGCTAAATTTATAAAATTAAAATTAAAAAGTAAAGTTAAGATTATATATTATAACTTTGTTTAATAAATATATAAATTTATATATAATTTATAATTATTTAAATATAAGGCTTCTTTAAAATTCTTATCTTTTCTTTTCTTTAGCTTTAAATTATTAAAATAAAAATAGTTTAATTATATTTTCTAAGCCCTAGATTTTATATTTATAATATAATTTAAAGCTTATTTATTTCTTAATTTTATAAAGAATTTAAATAATATTATTATATAATATATATAAAATATTTAATATATAAAGTTAATAAAGTAATTAATTATTTAGAAGTAAGAATAATAATATTATAGTATTAATATATAATTTCTAAATTTATTAAGCCTAATAAAAACTAATTACTAATTAGATTATTTATATAATATAAGATTATATAACTATTATTTATTATTTATATTTTATTACTTTTAATTACTTTTAGATTATATAATTATTAATAATTATAATTATATTAATATTAGAATCTTTTTAAAAACGCAAAAGATAATATATTTCTTTAATTATATTAATTTTCTAATTTAGCTTAATACTAAATCCCTCAAATTCCTTAAATATTTTAAATATTTATATATATTCTTTTATTTTGTATTTTTAATTTATATCTATATTTAATTTATTTATTTATATTATATTTATATTAATTAAATATTTAAAGGTATTTAATAGCTTTAATTTTATTATAAAATTAATAGAATTTAATTTCTTTTTAATTTATTTAACTTTTATAATCTCTTATTATTTATATATTTAGTAAAAGTATTTATATTAAAGCTAATATTATAAGCTAGGCCTTTATATAAAGAAAACTAGTAATTTAATTAACTAAATAGAATTCTTTAAGAAAAAGAGAAAAAAGAAAAAGCAAAACTATATATCTTAAAATATTCCAGTTTTCTAAATAATATATAATTATTCTATTAATTAAAGGAAATATATTATATAATAAGAGCTCTAGCCTTTATTATATAACTTAATAAAGGCTTGTAGTTAAATATATATATCGAGTCTTAATTTATTATATTACTTTCTTTTTTATTTATAAATATTAGCCTTATAAATATATAAGTAAAACTTCTTTTTATTAAATAATCTTTTCTTAAGCTTCTAATATTATTATTTCTTTAAATATAAAGTATAGTTCTTATATAAAGTATATATAGCGTTTTTATTTTATAAATAGCTTTTTTAAGATTTCTTATTAAGAATCTATTTAATTTTATACTTGTTTTGTTTTTTATAAGCTATTATTATAATTATAAGTCATTTTTAAAACTAATTTAATAATAGAATTATTATAATTAGCTAAAAGAGCTTATTATAAAATATATTATAAATTTCTAAGAAAATATTAAGCCAAAAACTATAGCTTCTTATTACCTTAATTATTATATATTTAATATATTTTATATTAAGTTTCTTAGTTAGTTTATTTATTTAAATATTTTAGAGATTAAGCTAAACTTTATTTTTAATTTTTAATTTTAAAGTTTAATTTCTTTTCTGATTTACTATTTTCTTTTAAAATTATTAAGCTATTACTATTATAATTTATATATATTCTTATATATTATAAAACCTATATATAATATTATTTACTATTTAAATAAGTAATAATTCTTTGCCTTTTTTATTAATTTTATTTTAAAGCTATATTAGCTTAATATAATATTTATAAAATTAAAAAAAATAAGCTAATTTCTATTAAAAAGAATTTCAATTATTAATTACTAGCTTAATATATAATAAGAAAATTATCTAATTTATTTAATTATAATTTATAAAAATATAAAAAAAGGTCTTAATTATCTAGTTTATTTTTTTATAGACTTATTTATCTTAAAATAATATATTATAAATAATTAATAAATAATATTTAATAGTTTAAATATTTCTATTTATAATATTTCTATTTATAATATTTCTATTTATAATATTTCTATTTATAATATTTCTATTTATAATATTTCTATTTATAATATTTCTATTTATAATATTTCTATTTATAATATTTCTATTTATAATATTTCTATTTATAATATTCTATTTATAATATTTCTATTTATAATATTTCTATTTATAATATTTCTATTTATAATATTTCTATTTATAATATTTCTATTTATAATATTTCTATTTATAATATTTCTATAAACTATTTTCTTTAATTAAAAACTATTATTTTTAAAAGCCTATATTAATAATAATGGATTCTTATAAATTACTTTATTATTATTTTTATTATAAGATTTATTATAGTCTTAAATAATATTTATTTTATTAAATAATATATAATAATTATTATATTAATATATTTTTTATTTAATAAAAGTTCTATTATAAAATTAATTGAGATTTCTTATTAGATTTAGCTTAAAATAAAAAAAGGCTTTAGAAACCCTTAATAATAATTCCTTTATACTTTATTTCTTTTATAAGTATTATAGTTTTATATAAACTAATATATTTATTTTAATATATTTAATTAGAAAAATTATTATATAAAAAAAGTATTTATAATATCTTATTTTAAATAATTATATTAAATCGAGTTATAAATTTATTAAATTAGCCTAATATAAAGCTCTTTTAAGTCGGGAATTTATTATTATTCTTGAAAAGAAGTTATTTTAATTAAAACAATAAATATTCTTTTATTAATATCTTAATCTTTAAATTAAATAAAAATATTTACTTTTCTTTTTATATTATTTTGGCTATAGCCTAATATAGCTTGTTTTTCTTTTAAGTATTATATTAAAACTTTAATATATTCTAAATATTATCTTTTACTTATTACTTTACTTATTTATTATTAATATAGCTCTTGTTTTACTTTTAGCTTCTTAAGTTTAGCTTAAGAAAATCTTCTTGCTTTTAAAAGAGCTTTATTTTATTTTGCCTATTTCCTTACTAATTTATATTTATAAGTTAGGCCTTTATATCTTGCGAATTTCCGGGCTAAATATTTCTTTTTTAGTTTTAATTTTTTAAGTAAGATTTAAGAAATTAAATAAGCTTTTTTTTGATTTATTATTTTACTTCTATTAAGTTTCTGGGAAAATCATTAAGAATCTCTAGCTTTAATAATTATAATATTCTTAATTATTAATATTTATTCTCTTTTTTATTAGAAAGGTTTTATTTTTACTTAAAAGATTCATTTATTTATTTATTTATTATTCTTTTTTCAGAATATATAAAATCTTGAAATTATATTATAAAAGAATTGAGAATTATTTTATTTATTATTTAGTAAGTTTTTATATTATTATAAAATACTTTAGATTTTTATAATTTATTTAAATCTCGAATTAGTAAATATTTTTTAGTTTTATATTTTATTTCTTTTAATAATAAATAATTATAAGTATTTCCTTATTATAAATCTTATAATTATATTTTATAGAATATTTTCTTTATTAAATTATATAAGAATATTATTTAAACTTTATTTAAAAAAAGTTTATTTCAAGAATTATTTCTTAATTATAATTAAATTATATAAATATAAAAGCCAAAAAAGATTGAGTTTTTAAGAAATAGCTTTTATGTTATTTATTTATAAAAATACTTAATTCTTATATATAAAATTAAATAATAATTAAATAGTCCTTAAGAATTTCTAAATAAAATATTAATAAGAATTAGTAAAATCTAGAAAACTTTATATGCCTTTTATTAATTTAAAGGCCTTTTAGTTTAGAATAGCTTTAACTTTTATTAAGTTTATATAAATATTTTTCTTAGTCTTTATAATAAATCTTAAGTATTTTATTAACTTAATTTCAAATTTATATTTATTAATATTTAGCTATAGACTTATTTCTTAAAATTATTAAAGAATTCTTTATATATACTTATAATACCCTTTTTTTTTAAATCTAATATATAAACTAGAATATTATTTATATAAATAAAATAAAACGTATTTAGGAAATCTTTAAAAGTTTAATTAATATGTTTTTAAAATATACTTAAGATATTTATTAGGCTAAAAGAAATTACTAATTACTTATAAAGCTTTATAAATTACTTTATTTTTCTAATATTTTAAAGAGTTTTATAAACTAATAAAAGTAAATATTAGTTTTTTTTTTATAAACTTATTTAGGCTCTAATAATTTATATAAAACCGTAATTCCTTATTAGATTTTTATATAAAAAGAATAAGAATAATAATAAGAAAATATTTTATTTAAATAAATTTCTTATTTAGTAATTTTATAAATATTTTTTATAATACTAAAAGATTATCTTAAAATATATTATATAATAGATCTTATAATATAATAAGTTCTTTCTTATTAACTTCTTTTAATTTAATTTAATAATTAATTTCTTAGCTTTAAGTAAATAATAACTTCTTTACTTTAATTAAATAAAATATCTATAAAAAACCTTGATATTATTTCGAGAGCTTTATATAAAAGTTAGTTTTCTTTTTTTGAATTAAAGCCTTTTAAATATTTATTAGGCTAGTTAAGAAAACTTTTATATTTTCTTTTTTATTTCTCTTTATTAAATAAAAAAATAAAGCTATTAAAACTTATATATAATTTATTATTTATAAGTTAGAAATTAGTAACTTATTTATTTTGTTTTATATTAAGGTTCTTAATAATAAAATAAATAATTCTAATCTTAAATTATAAATTCATATATTTTATAAATATAGCTATTATATATTTCAAATTATATTTAAATTAAAAATCTTAGGAATTATATTAAAAAATATATAGAATTTATAATAGCTATTAATATTTATATTAAATATTATTATTTCCTTAATTATATTTAGTATTATTTTATTAAAGGCCTTTATTTAGAAATAATTAGTAAAATAAGAATTAATTATTTTATATAATATATATTTAATATAATATATATTTAATATAATATATATTTAATATAATATATATTTAATATAATATATATTTAATATAATATATATTTAATATAAAATATATTTAATATAATACATATTTAATATAATATATATTTAATATTAATAAAAGTTTATATAAAATACTTTTTATTAATTATTATTAATATGAGAAAAGAAAACTTAATTATATATTTCGAAATTATTTTTAAGCTTACTAATTTTATTTTATTTTCTTATATTTTTAATAATAACTTTTATTAAAAGCTAGTTTTTTTTTTATTCTTATTCTTATTTAAAGTATTATTATTCTTTTCTCGAGTTACTTTTGCTTTCTTTAAAATTAATAGCCGGTTCCCCTCCCACTGCGCTTCGCTTGTGGTCGGGATAAGCAAGTATCTCGTTTAACCAAGTGTCCCATCGAGATTTTAGCCAGTACTTAATTTTTGGTATATATTATATGCAAAATCAAGAATATTTATAATAGAATTAAGGATACTAGTTATAAAAAAAATAAAGCTATCTAGAACTATATAAAATCGGCATTTGCTTATATACTATTAATTAAGCCTGTATTACTCTCTATATCTAACGAGTCTAGATAATTAAAAGAGGGTAAACTTGAGTCTATATACTCTCCCATACTCTTCTTTTAATACTCCCGTTCTATAGTATTAATTACTATATCCTTATCCCTATTAATAAAGGTATTTGATATCTCTAGCTAATTAGGGGCTGGATTACTAAGGGACGCCTCAAGCTAGCGAACCACAAGCTATAAATCAGGGTAAAAGTCCTCCTTATAGCGAGCTCGTTCGATAATCGTAGGGTTTTTATTAGGTTTGCAAATTAATACTATATCCTCTACTAGAATTAGTTTGTCTTTTAATTAATACTCTATAATTCTGGCTAATCTAGCTTTCTTATCCTTGCGAGCTTAGATACCGGTATCCTTGAGGTAATTTTTAGCTCGATTAATGGCAGTAGCGAGCTTCTTTTTAGCCTTGCAAAGAGCCTCCCCATTATCCTTCTCTTTCTTCTCTTTAATCTTAATATAAAGCTCTGCTATACTTATAGATAGGCCCCCCTTATATAAGCTCTTACGAGACTTCGCCTTTCGATTATACTCCTTATAAAGCTTTATTTAGAGAGCCTGGTACTCTATTATCTAGAGATAACTCTTTTGTAATTATATATTAATCTTTTTAATAGTAACTTTCTAAGTTTTCTTCAAATTATTTAAAAACTTCGTAGGATTATAATCTGTAAGTATATATAGGATTAAGGCTATATTCTATACTTTATTGGGACAGGTAGGTAATAAGGAGAGAAGATCTAGACTATTCTCTGCCTTAATCTCCTTAATTAATCTTTTCTTCTTTCCGTATAATTATATCTTTTTAATTCTAGCTTTGTAATTAATAGGCTATATACCAGAATTCTCAAAGGCGTTCTTAATTATATACTTTTGTATTATTTATATATAAATAAAGATAAGATCATAAAAAAAGGAAGTAATTATATATTTAAAATTAAGAGATCGGAGGGCCATATAAATCGCCATTTTATAGTAGTACTTCTAGGGGCGGAATATACTAATATTAAGTAGTTAAAGGGCATATATTAAATAAAAGGGGAACTAGAAGAGCTTAATATTATATTCGCTAGCCTTTAATTAAAAGGGTTTATAGACATAAGATTCGTATCTATTAAGGAGAAATATTTTCCAGAGCTTGTTTAGACTAGCTTTTAAATACTTAATTAAATAATTAAGGTATTTTATAGCTATATTATTATTTATATATCCGGTAGAAGTATATTTAATATACTCCGTACTAACTAGGTTTTCTAATATCCAATTATCTATAATCTTCTTTCCAGAAGTAATTATAAATAGAGGAAGAGGTTTATACCTATCCGCATAAATAGTTTCGATTATTATAACTAATTTGTAATTCTCAGGGCTTGCCGTATATAGCTTCTTTACCTCTATAGGCATAATTATATACTTACTGGTAGGGCAACTAATACGGGCTCCTGACTCGTCTATATTTAGAACATTCTTTCCCTTTATAATATAAAGCTCCTCTAAAGTATCTTAATATTTCCGAAACCATATTTAATATCTTCTTCTATATAAAACTCGAGTTATATATATATAATCGGCTTTATTTTAATTATATAAAATGTCTTGTAATTCCGTATCTAGAGGCTAAACCAAGTAGCCAAAAAGGGTAGTTTTAGGGGAGATTTAGCCTAATTATATTAGATATATTATTAGATTTAAAAGAAGCACTTATAGCCTTTAAGTAAGTAATTACGGCTTGAACTATCTAATATATAGTACTCAAACCAGCCTCCTATTACTCGTAGTAATATTACCGAATTGCCTTTTCCTATACCTTATTTAGGATCTTATTATTACTACTATACGTATTATAGAGTCCTTGGGAGTTCCTCTTCTTATTATACTTATAGAGTACCGATTTTCACAAGGAAGCTTCCTTAATATAATATATCCTCGTAGTAGTAATTACTGAATTATTATTATTCTCAAGGTACTATTTGCAGGCCTTATTAAAGATATAGTAGTAATTAGCTTCCGTAGTATATAGATAATAGAAATACTCCCAGGATATCTCCCTAATCCTAGTAGAATTAAATAAAGATATATTCATTTTTGGAATCTTTATATATAAATTAAATAATGAATTAGTTAATAAGTTAGGCCAAATATATAATTATAAGATACGTTTTTTAGTAAGGATTATATATAAATTTTAGGGCCCGTATTTTCTCGATAGGATACTTGGTTAAACGAGACACTTGCTTATTCCGACCACAAGCGAAGTGTAGTAGGAGGAGAACCGGCTATTATTTTTAATATTTATATATTTTTTATTTTTATTTTTATTTTTTAATATTTTTTTTATTTTTTTATTTATTAGTTTAAGAAAAAAGCTTAAATATAACTTTATTTAATTATTATATAATAATTATATATAAAATAATTATTTTAGCTATATTAAAAATAAAGTTTTTATTTCTTTTACTAATTAATTTTATTTTAAGAAGCCTAATTAGAAATATTTTTTTAATTATTCTTTTATATTACTTATAATAAACTCTTATTTTATTAGCTAAATAAATAAAGCAGCTTTAGATAAGAAAAGGTTCTTGAGTTTCTTATTTAATTAATTTAAATAATAAGCTTTTATACTTTTAATTTTAATTAGCTAATTATTAATTATTTATAAATAGAAATAATTTTTCCTATATAATCTTTCTTTTTTTATTCCTGTTATTTCTTTTATAAATTTAATTATAATAATAGCTATAAGATATCTTTTCTTAATTTAATTTTACTAATCTTATTTCTTTATTTTCAGAATTAAATAATTAAAATTACTCAAGTATTTGCCTAAAGAAATTAATTTTTACTAAATTTAATTTAATTTCTTTAAGGCCTTTTATTACTTTTATAAGTTATAAAAGATTAGATTTATTTATATAAATAATTTTTAATTATAAGCTTTTTTTCCTTTTTAGATATATTCTAAATATAAATATATTTAGCTTATTATTTCTTTAAATAAGTATTTGAACTTATATTAAACCCTTTCTTTTTTCTTACTAATTATCTTATTATTAATTTCTAGCTTTACTTATAAAAGTTCTTTAAATTAGAAATATAAGACTAAACTATTTCTATTAAACTTATTAGAATTCAAGAAATAAGCCTTTAGTTATTTTATAATAAGAAATTAAAGAAATATATTATTAGTTTACTAGTAATATATAGTACTATTATATATTTATAGAATACTATTTATATAAGATTAGTAAAGTTATTATTTAGAAGTAGGAATTATAGTATTATAATATTAATATATGATCCCTAAATCTGCTAAGCCTAAAGAAGTCTAGTCTACTAGTCGAGTTACTAATAAGACGTAAGGTTATATAGCCATGTCTTATATCCCATATCCCATTACTTATATCCTATTACCCATGTCCTATTACCTATATCCCGTATCCCGTATCCCGTAACTATACACGTGACTCCCAAAGGAATAGCTATACTAATACTAGAAACTCTCTAAAAAACGCGAAAAATAGTATCTCTCTCTAATTACATACAAATTCCCTAATCCGGCCTAGTACCAGATTTCCCAAATACTCTATATATCTATATTACTTCTGAGGTTTTAGTTATATACTAAAGACTACGGCCTTTTATACGTGACTTCCCCTCTTATAATATCCTCCTATTCTATATATTTATTTCCTGCCCTATTTATACTCGACCTATTTCTCTATATCTAATTATATAGTATTCGTATTAATTAGGCGCTTAAGGGAATTTATTAGCTTTAATTTCATTATGAAATTGGCAGGATTTAATTCTCTCTTAATTTATTTAACTTCTATAATCTCTCGTTATTTATATACCTAGTAAAGGTATATTATATTAATTATTAGATACTTTTCTCGAGTAGTTCCTAATTTAACGAGATATTTATATAATAACTTTAAATCCGTATAAACTACTAGTAATAGTTCTATTTCTAATACTTTATTAATTATAGATTTGACTAAAGCGCCTATATTAAAGCCATAAGCCATACTATAGAGTTCTAAAGCTAGAATACTTCTAGTAACTCTCTTATATTTAGTAAAGAACTAGTAAATAATATTAGTATATCTAGTTCTATTTATTAGAACTAGAATATATTTAATTTAGGAAAAGAAATCTCTATTATTTATAAATAAAGCATTTGTAAAAATAATTAAATATAAGAACTCTTTTACTAGCTTTATAAATCTTAGTTCTCTGGTAATATTCTTAATTTACTATTAAATATGCTTATTAAGTGCCTTTATATTAGTTTCCGAGAATTTAATAACTTAAGTAATAATTAATAAGTTATATAAAGCTTCTAGTTAATAGACTAATATAATATATACTTCTCTAGTATATTAAGTAATATATTAGTTCTTAATAAAAAGATCTTAATAAATAGTATTCCTATTACTTATAATAGTAGTATTTTTTATAGAAATAGTTCAGAGGTTTTTATACTAGTATTTTTATATAAAAGTAATTCTAGTAATATTCGTATAGATAATACCTTTATTAAACTTGAGATTATAATTAATAATAAGGTATTTATGCTTCTTAGCCAAGAACTTAGCCTTATAAAGCTTTAGTTACTTTACCTTTGCAAAATTATTAGTTCTAATAAATAGGGTATTATTAGTTTAAAGGCTAATAATTCCGAAGAATTACTTGCTATAGAGAAAATAAGAATTATAAATTAACTATTTTATAGAAAGCTTATTAATATAATAAGAATAATAAGTTTTAAACTAGTAATTTCTAGCTTCTAGTATGTTATATAATGGTTTTATAATCTTTAAAACCGAATTATTATTTAGATTTAGCTCTCTAGTAAGCTTATAAGATAAGTTAATATAAAAATTATAATTAAGTAAGATTATTAATTAGATATAAGCTTGCAAGATATTATGTAAATATAGCTCTATAGTATTTATTATTATAGTAATAATACTAAAAATAATTCTCTGGCTAATATATTAAATAATAGGTAATTATATTAATACTATATATTTCTTACTATTATTATAAGCCTAAATAACTAGTCTCGACTTCTTAAACTCTCTTTTTATACTTTTATTCTTAATCTTATTAATAAACCGGGAATTAAAAATATATATCTTTTTTAGTATCTGAGATCTGGAAATAATCTCAAATATATTCTTTTTTAGAAGACTAGTAACTTTAACTTAACGGGAGTTCTTATATAGGTTATTGTCTTATAAGAATATTATAATATCCGGGTTCTTATAATAGTATTCTCTGCCGTACTTTAGTGAAATAATAGGAGAAATTATACCTATATTATCTTTGGCCTTATTATAGAGTTCGGGAACAGGTTTAGGTTCGGGACTATTAGTAATAACCTTAATATCCCTTATATAAAAGAGCTTTATAGAGATTAAGCAAAAGATAATATTATTATATAATAAAGCTAGTATATAGTTCTCTCTATTAATAGCTACTAGCTTATATGGCCTATTCTAACTACTAGATTAACTAGTATTTCTTTCGTATTATATAAGAATATCTGAATTTAAGAAAAGTTCATAAATATTAATAATACTAGAACTATTTCGAGTATTTAAAATATTCGTAATCTGGCGTCTAGTTTAAAGCTTCTAAATTTCTATTATTACTTTCTTAAATATTACTAATTACTATAATATAGTTAGTAATAAGGTATTATATTTAGTTATTTAAGATAAAGTACTATAAACTAAAAGAGTTAGGATAATATTATCGGGTCTAGCGAAATTATTAATAGCCTTAAAGACTATTTAAAGTACGATATTCTTATTAATTCTATTAATTTTGTCTATAATAATAAGGTAAATATATTAAATTAGGCTATAATAGTATTCTATAATTCTAATAAAATTATAAGCTTCTATAAGAATAATTTTAACCTTAGTTCTTATAGTATTTATAAGCTAAATAAACTTCTTACTAGTAAACTACTTTCTAGTATCTGCTATTATCTAATTAGGAGAGCCTAAATAAGTATTAATCTAATACTACTTTAGGATATTACAAGTATATAATATACTAATATTCTAAAGCTATTAGCTAGCTTAATATTAAGTGCCTTTATTAATAATATAAAGTATAGGCTTATCGGAAATATAGAAAATATTAATAATAATAAAGTAATTAAAATTAAAATTATCTCTTAAGTTAAACTTAAATTATTCTAATAATTCTTCGAATTTCTAGTATTACTTATAGTATTTTATAAAATACTTTAGGGCTTTTATATTAATATTATAGCCTGCTTATTCTAGTATATTTTAAAGCTTATTAATAAATAAATAACTAAAATAGTAATATAGATATTATAATTTAACTTTTATAAGAAAATAGAAATTATAAGTAAAGAATTCGGAAATAAAGCTTTATAGAATAATATTCTAAAGCAGGAAAGAGTATTTAAAACATTATACTATAGGTATAAAGTATTTATTAGAAGTAATAAAATAATTAATAAGATTATTAAAATAGATTCCTAGTATTATAGTTATTATAATATATAGTACTAGTAGGGGTTAGACTAGAGCTAAAGAGATATCTGGTATCTAAGTAAGGCATTTATAGTTACCTGATTATTACACGTGACCCCGAGCTTAAGCTAGTATATAGGCCCGTATATAGCTTGCGATTATTTAGATCCAAGGCTTTTTTAAGATCCTCTTCTTTTTTTAGCTTTAAATTATCGAAATAGAAATAGTCTAACTATGTCTTCCAGGCCCTAGATCTTATACTTATAATATAATTCAAAGCTTACTTATTTCTTAATCCTATAGAGAATTTAAATAATACTTACCCAATTAGTTTTTAATAAGTATAAATATAATATATTATAGCTACTTCTATACTAGTTAACTAATATTAGAATAAAAGAAAGCCCTAGAATAACTAGGTAAGAAAGCCCTAAACTAGCTAGGTAAGCAGATAGGCCAGTAACCTTATTACTAAATAAAGACCTATAAGAAAGCAAGTTCCAGAATAACTAGGCAAGTCAGAAGAAGCTATATTACTAGAAAATAGACCAGAGCCTCTCATTAAATTTTCTAAAAAGTCTGAATATCCCGTTAATACTTATAATAGAAGAGATATTTTCTTTTAGAGAACTAAGGAAAAAGAGGAACCTGCCTTATTAAAGGCAGACTTCTAAGAATTACTCCGAAGCTCAGAGGCTTTATATAAGGAGATTATTAAGCTAATTCTAAAGATATATAATATTTTTGCCTATAGCAAGAATTATTATAATTAGCTAAGAGAAACTAAATAAGCCCTATAAAAGAATAAAGCTATTATTAAAAAGCTTATTATATAGCCTATAGGAATAACTAGTTCTCTTATTTCAGAAAATAGATATTTAGTTAAATTCCCTAATTCTCTTATCTTTAAAGATATAACTAAAGATAGTATTACCTTTAATAATTAGTTAGTTTAGATTAAGAATAAGCTCTATAGTAATTCTAATACTTACTAGATAAAGAATCTTAAGATTATTTATATTTCCGGCTATATAAATAGTTATACTCTTATATTAATTTCTCCTTATCTAAACCAGGATAATTAATATATATATAAGACTATTAGAGAACTATATACTTACCCAAAGAAGCTATATAGTAACTTAAATAAAAAGTATAATATTTAATAAGCTTTTAAGGAGCTATTTATAAAGAAGAGCCAAATATTTTAGGAATTCTATATCTTATTCCTAAAATATATAGTAAACGGAAATAGTAATCTATAGGATCTTAAGAATAACCTAAATAATAAGCTCACTTGGAAGCTTTAAGAGGCTATAGCTATATATTATAATAACTCGGCTATTTATATTATAGAGTTCATATAATACTATATTATAAATAACTAGTAGATCCGAGCTTATTATAAAAAGAAAGACTAGATATTTAAGAAAGCTAATAAAAATATAAATAAGCTAAGTTTAGGAAATATTTCTTATATAAAGCCTGCTTCTAAGACCCTAGTAATAGATAAGGCAATTATCCCAAAGTCCAGATCCTTAAATCTCAAATATTATAACTATAATAGATTTAGTTATATATCTAGAAGCTATCTAGAGCCTAAGACTAAATATATAAAGCAAGTTTTAGTAGCCAAACTAGTAGTATTTACTATAAGTAAGCCATTTAAAAATATAGAACAAGAAAATAAGAATCCCTAAAAGAAGTCTTTTCTTTAGAGCTATATTATATAAATATAATAGAAGTTAATTTGAGCTAGTTACTAGGAGATAAAGCATTTATATTCTCTTATATAGTTAGTAATAATAGATTAGATATTAAGACTTCTTTTCTTATTAATACTAGAATAAATAAATATACTTTTATTAATTTCAAGTTATAAGAATAATTAAATAATTTCTAGATATTAAGCCTATTTAATTAGTATTACCCTATAATATAAGAGAATTTAATAATAAGTAGGCCGTATCTATTATTTACTATATTAAGCTTATACTCTTACTTAATAAATAGAAGGTCTTAGTATTTATACTAGTTATAGGACTAGGAAAATATAATATAATTTTGGGACAATAGTAGTTTATAAGTACTAGTATCCTAATTAATTATAAGAATAGAAAATTAATCTGGCTAGATAATTAGCCTAGAAAGAGAAGTTAGGATAAGGTTCTAACTACTATATATAAGAACTTGGAATCTGGGAAAAGTAACTAATACTAAGAAAATATAAATAAAAGAGATAAAGCTATAGCTATAGATAAGTTCTAGAAACCTTAGCTTATAAAGAAGAAATCCTCTTATTCTTTTCCTAACCCGGGCTTAGAAAGCCATATATAGTAAAAGAATTAAGCTTAATATTATAAAGAAATACAGATAGCCTTAGGGAATATAAAGGTTTCTCTCAAGCCAGAAATAGAAATATTAAAACTATACTATCTAAAGAAAAGCCATAAGAGCTAGTTAAGGCCTATAGTTAATATTATAGGTATCTTACCGGCCGCTTTCTAGATAAACCTATAGAAGAAAGAAAACCTTTTCTTTATAATATTATTTTTCGAGATTAATAAAGAGCTAGAGTTATAGTAAGAAAATAAGTTTGTTTCGGGCAAATAATAACTAGAAGAGATAGAGCTATAGTAACTAGTAAGAGTCTTACTAGAAAAATTCAAGAAATTTATAAATATTTTCTTAAAAGAAATATTAAATATCTTATTCCCGTATTAATTATATAACTATAAGATTTAGATTAATAATCCCAAAGGCCCAGAGAGCCTAGGGTATTTCCTGCTTTATTAATAATTAATCTATAAGCTATAGGAGATTAAGTATTTCCTTAAAAAGAATCTCTAATAGGGCTTTATTAAGCCAAGCTAGTCTCCTTTCGCATCCCTAATTCTTTTTATAAAAAAGGCTAATAGAGTTCTCTAATTCTATATTTATTATTATAAGCTAAATAACTTAATATAGAAGAATTATTTTTTCCCCTTATTTATAAGACCCTTATATAGCTAGCTTAAGCTAAAGTCTATATAAAGCTAGATATTTAATAAGTATTTTATTAGATCTAAATAGACTTAGAATTAGAAGAACTTATAATATTTTATATAAGATATAGGGCCTATAAATATAAAGTCTTTTAGGAAGGCCTAACTAATAGCCCTACTATATATTAGAAATATATAAATAATATTTTCTTTAATTATCTTAATATTTTTTATATAGCTTACTTAAATAATATTCTAATTTATTTAGATAATTCCCTAGAATATAAAAACTATATATAAAAGGTTTTTTAGTAATTATAGAATACTAGCCTCTAAATAGATATTAAGAAATTAGAGTTTAAGGTTACTTATATAAAATACCTAGGCTTTATTATCTTTACTAGAGATATTAAAATAGACCTAAATAAGATAGTAGTTATTAAGAACTAGTAATTACTAAAGATAGTTAAAGAAATATAAGGCTTTTTGGGTTTTTATAACTTTTATTAGTATTTTATTATAAAATATAGTCATATAATAAAGCCTCTAATAGTTCTAATATATAAGAGAATTCCGTTTAAGTAAATAGACTAGTATTAAGAAGGTTTTACTAAGTTAAAGTAAGCTATACTTTTAGTACTAATTCTATATTACTATAACCCGAACCTTTTTATTATAGTTAAGACGAATATATTAAATAGAGTTATAGCCAGTATTTTCTTATAATAAGACCCCTAGATAGGACTCTAATATCCGGTAATATTTTTCTCTAAGATTATATAGTTAGTAAAGCTAAACTATAATATTTATAATAAAGAAATACTTGCTATTATTCTTTTCTTAATTAAATAGCAAGCGGAACTAGAAGGCCTATAGGAGGCACTCTTTATAATTTACTTAGACTATTAAGCTCTCGAATACTTTATAACTATAAAGAAGCTTTTAATAAAACAAGCTCGCTAGGTAAAATACTTTTCCCGCTATTATTTTAAGCTTATATATTAGGCAGGCAAGTTAAATAAATAAGCAGATACTTTAAATAGGAAGTATAAGGATATAGCTATCTAGGATAAGGTAATAGTAGCCTACCGGACCCAAATTCTCCTCTTATAATAAAAGATTAATAATAATATTATACGGGATTTCTAATTAGCCCTAATTAAGGCCTTAGTAAGCCTGGCTTAGAAAGAAACCTAGTATAATAGTATCTAGCTAGTAAATAAGCTATTAAGCAAGAACCGAGAGTTACTAGAGCTAGAAAAGTTATAGGGCAAGGCAAGAAACAAAAAGAAAGGTACTTGAATATTATAAGATAGCCTTCTTTTATAATATAGCAAACTATTTATATCTAATAATATAATAATATCCGAGATATTCTTATATATTACCCTTATTTAGGAAGTATATATATAGCCCCTAATAGGATACCTAGGATAAGCCAAGCTTTAATAGCTTCTTTAGGCCTATTACTACTAGTTAGGCCAAGATATAAATATTAATTAGTATAGGAATAACTATTATACCTGCTAATAATCCTATATTTCTAGAAACAAAAAGCTAAGGCTCTTATATCCGTTACTAGTCCCTAACTGCCTCTAGTAATATATATTAGTAGATTTCAAGAAATGCCTAGAAAATAGAAATAAGTATAATATAATAGTAATTTTTATTAATTATCTAAGCAAGTGCCCTATTATAATTCCTGTCCGAAATATAGTAATAGCTAAAGAGTTAGTATTTCTATTTCTTATCTATATAGTTTACTAAATTAGTATCCCGAAGACTATAGTATCTAATTAAGACCCCTAGTTCATATTTAGATTTCTGGAGCAAGTTCTATAAATATATTAGTATAAAGCTTAAGTTATTAACTATTAATTATCCCTAAACTAATAGCCAGATAGAGATTATTAACTAGTACTTTAACTAATAGCTATATCCTTATATAAATTACTACTAGGATAATTAGAACAAATAGGTAATAATAATTAATTACTAGTAGGTAGCTCTAGTTTATAAGACTATAGGCTAATTCCTGTTCTTTATAGAAAAGGGCTATAAACCGCAGATATTATTTAACTAGAAAACTCAAGTATAATTAGATATCCCAAAGGAAAAGTTAAATAGATAAGAGGCAAAGGCCCTAGTAATACGGCTTTATAAATTATAGTAAAAGATATAGAAGAATATAATATAAGTATAAGAATATTATACTACTCAAGCTAATAAATACTACTAACTAATAGATTTTAGAATAAGAAATAAGATATAGATTACTACTAAGTACTAGAAAAATAATTATTCGAGCCATAAGCTAGCTTACTAAATAGAAGAACCATATAAAATCCTGGAATAAGTAAGATATTTCTTTAGGCTTAAGCTTCCGGAATTAATAAGAATATATCCGGTATTTTATATAAAGAAGTTATATAAAGACCTAAATAATTCCTTTTCCGGATAAGTAAATCCGGAGCCTCTACTATTAGAACTATAAGACGGGGAAATAAAGTACGAAGTTTAAGAAGTACAAGTAATAAAACTACTTTATAGGAAGCTAAAGTACTAAGTCTAGTAGAAAGAATAGAACCCAGATCCAGAATAGTATCCTGCTTCCTTATTAAGTAATAGTATCCTAGCTTTTTAGAGCTTTTATAATAAGAATCCCAAATAGCTAGGATTATCCCAGAATCTCTTCTATTAGTTAGACTATATTAAGAATAATATATTACCGGAATTATATAATATAACGGAAATTTTTTAAAGTTATATATAAAAGGCCCTGGCCTTTAATATATAACTTATAACTTGGAAATTTAATAGGGACTTTTAAAGCTCAGGGATAAGCTTACTTTAAGAGAGGGAGTAATATTATAGTTATTATAATATATAATACTAGTAGGAATTAGACTAGAGCTAGAGAGATATCTGGTATCTAAATGAGGTATTTATAGTTACCTAATTATTATACGTGACCCCGAGCTTAAGCTAGTATATGGGCCCGTATATAGCTTGCAATTATTTAGATTCGAGGCCCTTTCGAGATCTTTTTTTTTCTTTAGCTTTAAATTATTAAAATAAAGATAGTCTAATTACGCTTTCTAGGCCCTAGATCTTGTATTCGTAATACCTAGCTTATTTATATTAGCTAAGCTAAATAGAAATAAAGTCTTTATAGGTATAATATAGAATTATATTTGCCTAATTAGTATTCTTACTATTATAGATCTAATAAAGAATATAGATTTAATATTAAACTAGATATTAACTTAATCTTTAGTAGTTTTATTAAGTTTAATACTATTATTAGTTTACTATAAAGCTTAAAATTAGTTAGAACTAGTAATTAAGAATTTAAAAGCTCTAGTATTAATTATAATTCTATAAAAGTAGTAAGTATTATATCTTAATATATTATTAATTATAAATATCTAGGCATTTTCTATTTATTTAATAGGCTCTAAGATATAGTTTTTGCCGATTATCTAGTATATAAGGGAAAGAGATATAAGGTTATTTATAAGAGTATTAGTTATGGGAATAATAGAAGCGGGGGCTATAGAAGTAGCTAGAAAGCTCTTAATAGAAATAAAGTAAAAATTAGAGTAATATTTCTTTCTTTTATTTATTTCCGCTAGTAAGACTTTAAAAGCATTACCTACTAGTTTATTCTTATTATTTTTATTATTCTTTTCTTCTTTAAATTCGGTAATATATTATATATAAGTATTACTAAAGTATTTATTAAAGTTATAGGTATTTCGGGATCTAAATTAGTAAATATTTCTATTCTTAAATCAAGCCTTCTTAGCCTCTTATTTCTCTAGTATATGCTTCTATAAGTAGTATTTAGGTCTCTTATATATAAAACATAACTTCGGGATATAATTATTATAATTATAAGGCTTAAAGTAGTTATTACGGGTTCTAAAGTTATGGCTAGGTTCGTATTAATAATTTCCGGACAGGTAGTAGTTTAAAGGATTTTAAGAATAGTATTATTAATTAGTAAAAAGGATTTCGGTATTAATTTATTATTTCTTCTTATAAGTAGTAATAGATAATTAGAGCTTATTAATAAGTTAGCCAAGATTAAGAGAAGAATCCGAGACTATATATTAGTATACTAGTATACCTTAATAAGAGATAATAATCTTATTATATAGGAATTTAGTATTTTATAAGGCAGGTACTAGTCTATATTATAATTTATATAGGTTATTAATTAATAACTAGACGAGCTTAAACGTTATCTTTTTAGGATATTAAGCTATTATAATTATTATTATAATAGTATTTTACTTGTCTAAGTTTTAATATTAGAAACCAGGGCCTTTAAAAAAGCTATAAATATTTATATAGGCCTTTTTATATATATATTAAGAGAGCTAGTTATTATAAAAGTAATCTTATACTAGTTCCTTTAATATAGTAGGAAAAGCTCTTACTAATACCTTTTATAGAAGCTCTATATATTAGTAGATATTAAGGAAGATAGCGAGTTTTTAGTTAAAACTATTATTAGTTTTATTATATTTCTGTATTTTAGTATATATTTTTACTATTTCTCTAATTAGCTTTATAGTAAGAGGGCTAGCTAAAGGGCTATTTAAAGGTAGTAAAAGTAGTAAAAGTAGTAAAAATCTGTTATTACTAGCTCTTTGCGGTCCGGTACTAGCAGGAGTAATTATAGGTAATAAAGGAATATAAGTAATAATTAGTTTAGTTTATTAATTTCTTGTAATACTATTATTAAGGGATATATATAATAAGGTAATAGGGCCTATATTAAGGTCTAGTCTAGTAGTAATAATATTAGCTATAGTCTAGGTATATTGCTTTTCTTCCTGAATAGTATTAATTAAGAATTATATAATAGTAAGTCCCTTATTATTTTATTTAATATAAATGCCGCTATATTATAAAGTAGCTTGTAATTTATATAGTATGTATTAATCTAGATAATTAAGTGCTCTGAGGTCGAAATTACTGAAATCCTCCTTAAATAATTCCCAGAGATTATTATTAGTTAATTTCTTTATCTTATATTGGAATAGTCTAGTATTGAGGTAGTCCAGGACTTCCTTATTATTATAGGTAATTAGGTTAATACTACCTTTTTACTTCTTTACCTGCGTGTATTTATCCCATGGTTCCGCTATACCAAATCTCTAGGGCCAAGCCTTTCTTAATGTGTATATGTGATTTATAGCAGGAGAGGTTTGAAGGTAAGGTAGTTTGTAATAAGTTCGTGGAAAGGGTTTGGTAGTAAAGGTATCTAGATACCTGGTTTAGATACTAGATACCTAGTTTAGATGCCGGGTTGAGATACCAGATGCCTGGTTTAGATGCCAGATATCCCAGATACCTAGAAATATTAAGGGTATTAAAGTAAATATTTTGCTCTTAAATATTTTGTCTGTAACGAGAAATTTAGGAAGTAAAATATTATGATTCCGGGAGGGCCTAAAGCTTAAAGAACTTGATTTAATAGGAAAATCAAAGTAGTAGTTAAAGAGCTTTAAGGGCATATATTCCGGAGAGAGTATTCTATAGATATAGGTATTATATAAGTGGAAAAAATAGGTTCTAAGAAAATAGTCTTGAGGCCAAAAGAAGTTGGTTTTAAAGAATAGTAGATAGTTAAATAAATAAATAGTTAAATAGCTAATTGCTTATTAATTAGCAAGAACTAGAGTCTTTTCTTTTAGGTTACTGGATATTTTATAGAATTAATGAGTAATTCCCCCCTTTAATAGAGTAGTTATTAGTTCTTGGTAAGAGCTAGCTATTTTCTTCTTTAGGCTACCAGATACTTCGTGAAGTTAATAGGTAATTCCCTCCTTTAATATAGACTAGTTTAATTTTTACTATAGGCTACCGGATACTTCTTTAGCTCAAAAGATTCTATTCTCTAATCTATATATATAAATAGACCTTGTTCTAATCTAAATATAAACTAATTAGTATTAGTTTACTAGTAATATATAGTACTATTATATATTCGTGAAATACTATTTATATAAGGTTAGTAAAGTTATTATTTAGAAGTAGAAATTATAGTATTATAATATTAATATGCGATCCCTAAATCTACTAAGCCTAAAGGGGTCTAGTTTACTAGTCGAGTTACTAATGAGACGCAAGGTCATATAACTATATCCCGTATCTTATATTTTATTATTTATATTCTATTACCTATATCCTATTACTTATGTCCCGTATCCCGTATCCCGTAACTATATACGTGACTCCCAAAGAAATAGCTATACTAATATATATAAAATAAAAAAAGTATTTATATTTATAAAAAATTCGAAATTATTATATATTTCTTAATTAAATTAATTTATATAACTAGATTTACTATTAAATTTACTTATTATATAGCTAGCTTTAATAACTATTAAAACTATATTATAAAAGCTTCTTATAGCTATTAAAAGGATTTATATAGTTATTTATTTAATTAATTAATTATTAGAAGTTTTATTTCTAAATCTTTATATAATAAAGGAATTTAATAGATTCCTTTTTTTAAATTAGGCTTAAAAAAGCCTAAATAATTTCTAATACTAATTAATTAAGTTAATACTTTAGTTTTTATATATAATTTCAAGTATTTCTTATTATTAGCTTTTATATATTTTAAAGTTTTATTAAGGTATTAGCTTTATAAATAGTTTTAAATAAAATTTATTTATTATTATAATTCCCAGATATCCGGTATCTGAGATATCTTACTAGATACTAGATATCTCCTAAATATACCTAATATGGCCGCCTTATTAGGGAAGTATATTTAGAATATACTAGAGATATTTAGAAAGCTAAGTTCTTTTGGAACTAGTATATTATAAGATATATATATTCTTTTATAACTTCCTGTATTCTAGTTTTCTCTTTCTTAGCTTTAAATTATCTTTATAAAGGACCTTTTACCTTACTTTCCAAGCCCTAAATATTATACCCGTAATAATATTTAAAGCTTACTTCCTTTAATCCTATAGAGGATTTTAAATAAACTAATTCAGAACTATTAGTAATATAGGTATTACTAAAATAATAGAACCTCAGAAATATAAGTAATAAATTCTAGAATAATAAAAGTAAAAAGCTTTAGAACCCTTAGAGAAATTAGGTATTTATATCTTTATAAATATATACTAGTAGTATATTAGAAATCTTTTTTCCGAAAACCCGAAAATCAAAGAACCTTAAATAAAAGCTATTCTTTAACCAAGTTCTAAAGTAATAAGTACTTATAGGCTAGTAATCTGACTACTATTCTTAAGCCCTATCCTATAACCTTATAGGCCCTATATATATACCGGTAATAAGATTACTAGGGAGAATATAATAAAGAAAAAGTATAATAGATTAATTTCTTAGGATATTATATGACTAGAAATTATATTAACTTTTACTAAGGCTTCTAGTAAAGCTCCTACTAGTTCAGGTTATTTCATTAGTAGCCCTTCCCGAACCAAATATCCCGTTAGTATTCCTAAAGAATTTATAAATAAGTTTATAGAAATAGAATTCTTTACTTTTATTATAAAGCTTCTAGAAACCAAAGACTATATTATTACCGGAAAGTTATATAAATAGACTAAGGAACCTAATATCTTATTCTCAGATATTAAGAAAGAGCTATTAGGAGAATATTTAAAGAACTATTTTATATAAGAATATCTATAGTTATAATAAAGCTATTCTCGAGAATACTAAACTCTATAATATTAAGCTCAAGAATAATATTAAATACTATATAGCTATAGTAAATCGGTTTATAATAGCTTTAATTATTTCTATTTTACCTATTCCGGCTATTTCGAATTTCTTTTAAAAAAATTCTGAACTATTTCCTGCTTATTCTCGTCCAAGATCTCTTATATTTTATATTTCCTTTAGAGATACTAGAATTACTAAGCTCCTAGATCTAACTCTTTTTATTAAAGATTATACTATCTTTAATAACTAGCTAGTTCAGATTAAGAATAAACTATAAGGAAGTATTAATTTATATTTCTTAGAGAATCTTAAGATTATTTATATTTCTAGTAGATTTACTAGTAATACTCTTACCCTAACTAATTCTTATATAGATAAAAATAGTTCGAATTAGTACTATTAGCTCTTAGAGTTCTATTTCTATTTAAAGAAGCTATATTCTAACTCTAATAAGATATAGAATACTTATTATAATTTTAGTAAGCTTTAAATATATTCTAGTTAAGTATTTCAGAAGTTCTATATTTTCTTTTTATAATTATTTATAGAAAGTAGTATTAGTTTTTAAAATATTAAATATAAACTAAATAAGAAGCTTTTACTAAAGCTTTAGGAATTAGTATATATATACTATAATAATTCTTCTATTAATACTACTTACTTTACTTAGTACTATATTACTAATAATTAATAGATTAAGGCTATATATAAGAAGACTAAGAAATATAAGAAGATAGGAACTATTCTAGTCAAGTTTATTTCTGGTATTATATTTCCGTATATTTCTAAGAAATATACTCCTAAGAAGAAGCCTAAAAAACCTATATTAACTATTTTTATTAAGTATATACTCTCTTATAAGTATATGTAATATTCTATAAAAACCAAGGATCTTTTAATTATTAAGTATTTTAATTATAATAAGTTTAGCTACTATATTAGATACTATCTAATTCTATATAATAAGGAAACCAAGGTAGCTTTTTCTAGAATTAAGCCGGGCTTAGTTCCTATTTTACTGGAATATATTATTTTAGTAAAGTATTTAGAGAATTTAAGCTCTAATTCTGGTATAAAACCGGGAAATAAATATCCCTAAAAAAAGTCTTTATTTTAGGGGCTTATAATATGAATTTAATAGAAATTAACTTAACTTATCTAATAGGAGGAAATACTCTTATAATATCCTATATTATTAGTATAAATAGATTAGAAATTAAGTCTTTTTTCCTTATTAATACTAGAGCTAATAATTATACTTTTATTAATATAAAGCTTATTTAGTTTATAAAGTAATTTTTAGGAATAGAACTATAATTCTTTTTCTTATCCTATATTATATATGGTTTTAACGGAAAGCTAGCTAAGTTTACTAAGAAATATATAGAAGTCTTATTTCTAATTAATAAATAAAATATTAATATATCTATAATTATTCTAAATTTTAGAGATTATAATATTATTTTTAGTAGAAAATAAATAATATATATTAATATTCTAGTTAATTATAGAAGATATAGGTTTATATAGCTAAAAGAATAAGCCTAAATCTATATAATTCGGTTATATTATTAGTATTTTATAATAATAGCTAGAGAAGTAACCTAATAAGAAATATTAAAAGAATATTAATTAATGAGATTCTATTATAAACTATTTCTAGAAATCTTTTATTCTAAAGTAATCTTTCTTCTTTTGAACTAATTAAAAGAAATTATATAAAACTATAGAAAAGAAGTTTTTATAGTCTAATTAAGATATAATACCTAAGTAAAAGCCAAAAAAGCAGAAAGAGGTCCTTAATAAAAAGCAAATATTAGACCTAGCTATTCTTATTTCTATAGTATTTAATTATATAACTAAGAGAAAAGATAATATTATTAGTTAAATCTCTATTTATAAGATTAATAAGAAGCTTAAAGCTCGGAAAAAAGAAGCTATTCCTGGCCCAGAAAATTAATAACCGGGAGAAATAGAGCTTTAGTAGCTATAGAAGATATTATTCCCGGAATTTAAGAAATATATCTCTATTTTCTCTAAGAAGAAATCTAATATTCTTTTTTCCTATAAATTATATAATTATAAGATTTAGATTAAAGGCCTAAAAAGAACCGAAAGTATTAGATATTAATTCCTCTGGTAATAGTTTACTTAAGAGCTTCTAGAAATCAAGTATTTCTTAGAAAATAATCTAGCTAAGGGCTTTATTAAAGCTAGTTAGGCTTCCTTTATTTTACTAGTTCTTTTTATAAAGAAAGTAAACAAAGGTTTATATTTCTATATTAATTTCTACTATTTAAATAATATTACCCGGAAGAATTAATATTTCCTTTTACTTATTAATAAAACTTTAAATTAATTATCTAAGGCCAAAATCTATACTAAATTAGATATTTACTAAGCTTTTTATTATATAGCTATAGACCTGGATTCTTAGGAGCTAATAATATTTCATACCTACTATAAAGTATATAAATATAATATCTTCTAGGAAGGCCTTATAAATAGCCCGGCTATATATTAATACTATATAAATAATATACTTTTTAAGTATTTAGATAAATTTTATATAATATATTTTAATAATATTCTTATTTATTTAGAGAACCTAGTAGAATATAAATAGTATATATAAAAAGTACTAGACTATTTATATCTTACTAGCCTCTAAATAAATATTAAGAAATCGGAATTTAAAGTTATATATATAAAATACTTAGGCTTTATTATTTCTATATCTAGTATTAAAATAAATTCTAATAAAATCAAAATAATATATAACTAGTAATTCCTAAAAATAGTTAAGGATATATAGTTCTTTCTTGGCTTCTATAACTTTTATAAATGCTTTATTAGAAAATATAGATAGATTACTAGATCTCTTATCTTATTTATAAAAAAGAGGATTTCCTTTAAGTAATCCGAATAATATTAAGAGACTTTTATTTACCTAAAGAAAGCTATAATTTCTATTCTAGTTTTATAATACTATAATTCAGATCTGTCTATAATAGTAGAAATAAATATATCTAAAGAAATAATTACTAGCCTATTTTCTTAATAAGACCCAGAAATAGACCTTTAGTATTTTATAGCTTATTTTTCCAAAACCATACTCCTAGTAAAGCTTAATTATAATATATATAATAAGGAAATACTTGCTATAGTATAAGTATTAAAGAAATAAAGAGCTAAGCTAGAGGGCCTTTAGGATATTTCTTTTAAGATCTATTCTAATTATTATACTTTAAAATACTTTATAATTATTAAGAAGCTCTTTTTTTAATAAGCTAAATAGGCTAAATTCTTATTCTACTATTATTTTAAGCTTATATATTATTCTAGAAAATAAAATAAATAAGTAGATATTTTATTATAAAAATAGAATAAAGTAAATACTTAGGGCCAGATTAAAGAAAAGCTATAAACTTAAATACTTTTCTCTAAAAATAAGATTAATCCGGAGATTATTTATAACTTGTAACTTATAGTAATACTTTATAAAATTGGCTTATTTAATCCGGAATTCGGTTCTAAAAACCAAGTATATACTAAAGACTTTCTAAAAGAGAATATTTTTATTAGAGGTATAATTTCCCTGGAAAAAGATATTTTTTAGAAGCTTTACTAATAGACTCTGCTATAATAGCTTCTATAGAAGTACTATTAGGAGCTTCTATCGAGTATAGTAGTTTATAACTTATAGATAAGATCCTATAGAATAATTATATATTACCGGATCTAGAGAAGCTATATATAATAGCCTAAGCTAAAAGTAATATCTAGATATTATAAGACGGCCTTCTTTTATATTATAAAAGATTTTATATTATAAAGAACGAAATAATTCCTAAACTATCTTTATAAACTGCCCTAATTTATAAAGTATATAATAAATCTCTTTCTGGATATCCTAAATATATAAAGCTCTATTAGCTATTAAAGAAATAATATTACTAGCTATCTATAAATAAGGATATTAATTAATATTATAGTAATTATTATATTTATAAGAGATTATATATATCTAGAAATAAGAAGCCTGGTTTGCTTTATTTCCTTCTAGTTCCTAATTACCCCTAGTAATATATTACTATAGATTTCAAGAGCTATCTAGAGAGCAAATCGGGCTATAATATAATTATTATATTTATAAATTACTTATCTAAATACCTAATTATAATTCTAGTATAAGATATAATTATAGCTAAATAGCTAGTATTTCTATTTTTATTCTATATAATATATTAAGTAGGAATTCCAGAAATAATTATATTAGATTAGGGACCCTAATTTATATCCGATTTTTAGAGCGAATTCTATACGAGAATTAGTATAAAGCTTAAGCTTTCTATAGCTAATTATCTCCAAATAAATAGATAAACGGAGATTATTAATTAGTACTTTAATTAAAGATTATACTCATATATTAACTATTACTAGAATAACTGGAATAAATAGGTTACTATAATCGATTATTAATAAGCCTCTCTTTAGTATAAAACTATTAGCTAGTCTCTATTTATAACTAAAAAAGGCTATAAGCCTCGTATTTCTCTGAACTAGAACTCTCTTATTAAAGCTAATTCATTTAAGGAAAAGCTAAATAGGAATAAAGTTAAAGTATTAGTAAATTAATTATATGAATTATAGTAATTTACCTAAGGCTATATAGAATAAATATAGGAATAATATATAATATAAGCTAATAAGTACTACTATCTAATTAATTTCAAAGTCGGGAATAAAATATAAATTACTATAAAGTACTAGAAATCCGATTATCTAAACCGGAAGCTAGGGAACTAAATAGAGGGCCTATTTGAGATTCTAGAATAGTATAACTATTTATTTCTCCTAAAACTGCCGGAAACTATAAAGATATATCTAGTTTTTTATATAGAGAAGCTATAAAAAGATTCCCAGAATTCTTTACTAGGTTAAGTAAATCCGGAACTGCTTCTATTAATACTAGAGAATAGTAAATAAGAGTATAATATTAAACGGGTTATTATAGTTAAGCTAGTAAAAAATAGGCTAAAGTATAGAATTTAGTAGGTTAGTTAGGATAAAGATCTAGTATAGTATTTAGCTTTAGTACTAAGTAATAGTTCCCTGGTTTTATAGAATTTCTATAATAATAATATTAATATACTAGGATCTTTATAAAACCTATAATACTAGCTAGATTATATAATAAATAATACTTATCCAGAATTATATAAAAATAATAATAAACTCTTCTAGGTTATATAGTAAAGATACCGGCCTTTTATATATAATATCTATATTCGAGATACTAGTTTTATTTTAGGAAAAAGTATAATATAAAATTAGATAGATTAATAGCTTTTATAAAGCTCGGAAATAAGCTTATTATAAAGAGAAAAGTAATATTATAATTCCTAGATATTTAGTATCTGAGATATCTTACTAGATACTAGATACTTCCTAAATATATATAATATGGCCGCTTTACTAAGGAAGTATACTTGAAATATACTAGAGATATTTAGAAAACTAAGCCTCTTCGGGACTAGTATACTATAGGATATATATACTTCCCTATAGCCTCCTATATTCTAGTTTTCTATTTCTTAGCTTTAAATTGTCTTTATAAAGGACCTTCTATCTTGCTTTCCAAGCCCTAAATACCGTATTCGTAATATTTATAGCTTTATTTATTTTAAGCTTTATTTTTTATATATAAATTTAAATATTTTTTACTTTTAGCTTTATATATATATAATCTCTAGTTAATAAAAATAAGAAAAAAAAAGATTTCTAATATTATAGGTTAGGCCTTTATATAAAGAAAACTAGTAGTTAAATTAACTAAACAGAATTTTTTAAAGAGGAAAAAAAAAGTAAAAAAAGTAAAATTATATTTCTTAAAATATTTAAGCTTTTTAAGTAATATATAATTACTTTATTAATTAAAAGAGATATATTATATAATAAAAGCTTTAGCCTTTATTATATGATTTAATAAAGGCTTTTAACTAAATATATAAATTAGATATTAATTTATTATAACTAAAATACTTTTAATATTAATTTATTTAATTTTATTTATTAAAACTAGAATATATCTAATTTGAAAAAAGAAATCTTTATTATTTATAAATAAAGTATTTATAAAGATAATTAAATATAAAGACTTTCTTATTAGCTTTATAAATTTTAGTTTTTTATTAGTATTTTTAATTTATTATTAAATATATTTATTAAGTACCTTTATATTAGTTTTCGAGAATTTAATAGCTTAAGTAGTAATTAATGAATTATATAAAGCTTCTAATTAATAAACTAATATAATATATATTTTTCTATTATATTATATAATATATTAATCTTTAAATAAAAGATTTTAATATATAATACCTTTATTATTTATTATAATAATATATTTAACTAAAATAATTTAGAAGTTTTTATATTAATATTTGTATATATAAATAATACTTTTATTAAACTTGAAATTATAATTAAAAGTAAAACATTTATATTTTTTAGTTAAGAACTTAGTTTTTTAAAGCTTTAATTACTTTATTTTTAATAAATTATTAGTTTTAATAAATAAAATATTATTAATTTAAAGGCTAATAATTTTAAATAATTATTTATTATAAAAAGGCAAGAATTATAAGTTAATTATTTTATAAAAAGCTTATTAATATAATAGAAATAATAAGTTTTTAATATATTAAATAATAAATAATTAAATTAATATAATATATTTCTTTTTATTATTATAAATTTAAATAATAAGTTTTAATTCTTTTAGCTTTTTTTAAATATCTTTATTTTTAATCTTATTAATAGATCTAAATTTAAAAATATATATTTCTTTTAATATTTAAAACTTTTAAATATTTTTTTTATTAAAAATTTAATAACTAGTAATATAGCTATTTCTATAGAAGTTATATATATAATTATAAGACTCGGAAAATAAAATATAAGTAATAAAATATAAGATATAGGATATAGTTATATAACCTTATATCCTATAAATAACTTAACTAGTAGCTAGTTCTTATTAGATTTAGTAAATTTAGGAATTATATATTAATACTATAATACTATAATTCTTACTTCTAAATATTAACTATTTTACTAATTTAATATACTAGTATTTTATATATATTATATAATAGTATTATATATTACTAGTAAACTAATACTAATTAGTTTATATATATAGATAAGAGAAGATTTTAGATTAGTTCTAAAAGTATTTAATAGCCTAAAACAAATCTAGTTTATTTTATATTAAAGGGAGAAACTATTTATTAACTTTATAAAAGCATTTAGTAGCCTATAGAAAAGATATCTAGTTTTTACTAATTAATAAGCAGTTAGTTATTTAATTTCTATTATTTTTTAAAACTAATTTCTTTTAGCCCTAAAACTACTTTCTTAGTAATTATTCTTTCTATTTATATAATACTCGAATTTATAGAACTTTTTTTTCCAAAATATATATCTTATATATATTCTTAAAGCTCTTTAATTATAACTTCGATTTTATTATTAAATTGAGTTCCTTAAGCTTTAGACCCTCCCGGAATTATAATATTTTACTTCTTAAATTTCTTATTATAAATAAAATATTTAAAAACGAAATATTTATTTTAATATTTTAATACTTTTATTACTAAACCCTTTTTATAAATCTATTATGAATTATTTTTATTTTTAAACCCCTTTTACTATAAATTATATATATATATATACTAGAAAGAAACTAAACTCGGTTTAGTATAGATACTAATAAAAGAAAGAAGCTAATTAATAAATAAAAGAATAATATTAATCCTATAACTATAATAAAAGATAATCTTTAGAAATATCTAATTATTAAAATATATTAGTATATCTTATATAAAAAGAATAATAATAATTTATAGAATCTATTTTAGAATAACTTTAAAAACTTTAATATTATAATATTTAATTAAATTAGCTATATACTATTATAAAGTTTTTAAATCTGATTTTAGTATAATAGTATTTATATTAAATAGAATTATAAGAGCCTTACTATTATATAATTCTTTATTAATCTTATTTAAAATAAAATAAAACATATATAAAATAAAACCAATATTATTAAAGATAGCCTAATTAGATTAGATCTTTTTTAGGAACTTATTATATTAGTTTATTTTATTCTAGAAAGAACTAGATATAAGGAAATTAGATATTCTTATTTAAGAAATTAAGCTATTTATTTATTTCCTTTAAATTAAAGCTATTTACTACTTTTACTTTTACTATTACTATTATTATTATTAAGCCTAAAGATTTCTTAATTAATATTTATTATCTTTACTAGGAAGTTTATTAGAAAAGTAATAAAAATATATTCTAAAATATAATAATATAATAAAACTAATAATAGTTTTAATTATAAGCTTATTATTTTTCTTAGTATTTACTAATAAATAAAGCTTTTATAAAAGGTACTAGTAAGAGCTTTTTTATTATATTAAAGAAACTAGTATAAGACTATTTTTATATTAGCTAGCTCTTTTAATATATATATATAAAAGCCTATATAAATATTTATAGCTTTTTTAAAAGTTCCGGTTTCTAATATTAAAATTTAAATAAATAAAATACTATTATCTTAATAATTATAATAGCTAAATATTTCGAGAAAATAATATTTGAGCCTATTTAAATACTAATTAATAACCTATATTAATTATAATATAACCTTATTCTTATTTTATAAAATACCGAATTCCTATATAATAAAATTATTATTTCTTATTAAAGCTTACTAGTATACTAATATATAGTCTCGAATTCTTTCCCTAATCTTAGCTAGCTTATTAATAAGCTTTAATTATTTATTATTACTTATAAAAAGAAATAATGAATTAATACCAAAACCTATTTTACTAATTAATAATATTATTTATAAAATCCTTCAAGCTATTATTTATCCGGAAATCGTTAATATAGATCTAGCTATAATTTCGGAACCTGTAATAGTTATTTCAAGTCCCATAATTATAATAATTATATTCCGAAATTATATTTTATATATAAGAAATTCGAATACTATTTATAGAAATATATATTGGGAAAATAAGAGGCTAAAAAGGCTCGATTTAAGAATAGAAATATCTATTAATTTAGATCCCGAAATACCTATAACTTTAATAAATACTTTAGTAATACTTATATATAATATATTACTAAAATTAAAGAAAAAGAAAATAATAAAAGTAATAAAAACGAATTAGGAAATAATGCTTTTAAAGCCTTATTAGTAGAAATAAATAAGGAAAAGAATTATTATTTAGATTTCTATTTTATTTTAGTTAAAAGCTTTTTAGCTACTTTTATTACTTTTATTACTTCTATAGCTAATATTCTTATAAATAACTTTATTTCTCTTTTTCTTATATACTAGATAATAGGCGAAAACTATACTTTAAAGCCTATTAAACCCGTAATAGAAAATACCTAGATCTTTATAATAAATAATATATTAAAATATAATACTTATTATTTTTATAAAGTTATAATTAATATTAAAGCTTCTAGATACTTAATTACTAGTTCTAATTAATTCCAAGCTTTATAATAAACTAATAATAGTATTAAATTTAATAAAACTATTAAAGGCCAAGTTAATATCTAATTTAATATTGGATTTATATCTTTTATTAGATCTATAATAATAAGAATATTAATTATGTAAATATAATTCTATATTATATTTATAAAAACTCTATTTTTATTTAGCTTAGCTAATATAAATAAAATAGAAATCTATTTTAATAATTTTACTAATTATTTTATTATTTTTACTAGATATTATATATTTATAATATAATATTTTAGATATTTTTTCTTGCTTTAAAATACTATATTATAAGGCTTTATTTTCGAATTCTTTATTTATAATTCCTGTTTTTTTATAAAGATTAAATTATAATATTTATATTACTATTTTAGTTATTTATTTATTAATAAACTTTAAAATATACTAAAATAAATAAGTTGTAATATTAATATAAAAGCCCTTAAATACCTTATAAAGTATTATAAATAATACCAGAAATTCGAATAATTATTAAAATAATTTAAGTTTAACCTAAAAAATAATATTAGCTTTAATTATTTTATTATTATTAATATTTTCTATATTTCTAATAAATTTATACTTTATATTATTAATAAAAATACTCGATATTAAGCCAACTAATATTTTTAAAATATTAGTATAATATATATTTAAAATACCCTAAAATAGTATTAGATTAATATTTATTTAAACTCTTCTAATTAGATTATAGTAAATATTAGAAAGTAGTTTATTAGTAAGAAGTTTGCTTAGCTTATAAATATTATAGGAACTAAG
Source organism: Hyaloscypha bicolor E (assembly GCF_002865645.1). NCBI lineage: Eukaryota > Fungi > Ascomycota > Leotiomycetes > Helotiales > Hyaloscyphaceae > Hyaloscypha > Hyaloscypha bicolor. Next base: position 587,879 of record NW_020194644.1, read on the forward strand.
ATTAAAATTATTTCTCTAAAAGCTTATAATTTTATTAGAATTATAGAATACTATTATAGCCTAATTTAATATATTTATCTTATTATTATAGCCGAAATTAACGGAATTAATAAGGATATTATATTTTAAATAGCTTTTAAAGCTATTAATAACTTTATAAAAGCTAATAGTATTATTTTAATTCTCTTAATTTATAATATTTTATCTTAAATAACTAAATATAATACCTTATTATTTATTATTTTATAATAATTAATAGCTCTTAAAAAAGTAATAATAGAAATCCAGAAACTTTGAGCTAGATATTAAGTTATAAATACTTTAAATACCCGAAATAGCTCTAGTATTACTAATATCTATAAACTTCTATTAAATTCGAATATTCTTATATAATATAAAGAAAATATTAGTTAATCTAGTAATTAAAATAGGCTATATAAGCTAGTAGCTATTAATAAAGAGAATTATATATTAGTTCTATTATATAATAATATTATCTTTTATTTAATCTTTATAAAACCCTTTTATATAGAAAATATTAAGATTAATACTAATAGCCCTAAACCTGAATCTAAATTTTATAATAAGGCTAAAAGTAATATAAATATAATTTCTTTTATTATTCTTACTATTTTATTAAAGTATAATAGAGAATACTCTTATAAGAACTCTAATATTATAATATTTTTATAGGATAATAACTTATATAAGGATTTCTATTAAATTAAAGTTACTAGCTTTTTAGAAAAGAGTATATTTAAAGTTATTTTCAGATTTTAGATACTAGAAAGAAAACGAATCTTTAATTCTAGATTTATTAATAAAGTTAAGAATAAGGATATAAAGAAAAAGCTTAAGAAATCGAAACTAGTTATTTAAATTTATAATAATAGTAAGAAATATATAGTATTAATATAATTACTTATTATTTAATATATTAGCTAGAGAATTATTCTTAGTATTATTACTATAATAATAAATATTACGGAATTATATTTATATAATATCTTATAAGCTTATATCTAATTAATAACCTTATTAATTATAATTTTTATATTAATTTATTTTATAAATTTATTAAAGAGCTAAATTTAAAAAACGATTTTATTCTAAAGATTATAAAACTATTATATAATATACTAAAAGCAAGAAACTATTAGTTTAAAACTTATTATTCTTATTATATTAATAAGCTTTCTATAAAATAATTAACTTATAACCCTTGCCTCTTTTATAGTAAATAACTTTTCGGAATTATTAGTTTTTAAACTAATAATATTCTATTTATTAGAACTAATAATTTTATAAAGGCAAAATAATTAAAGCTTTAAAAAACTAAATTTTTAGTTAAGAAATATAAATGCTTTATTTTTAATTATAATCCCAAGTTTAATAAAAGTATTATTTATATAAATACTACTAGAATTACCTTTATATAGAAATACTAATATAAAAATATAAGGCACGTAATAGCAAAGTAATATATAAGTAGTTAAGGTAAGTAAGCTACGGAGTAATACTTGTAAGTATAACTAATTCCAAGAATTAATTCTAATAAGAGACTAATTAATGCCCCTTCTAAAGCTAGAAGCGTCTTTCTATATATTCCCTAGTACTTAGCCAGATATATAAAGCCCTTTACTTAATTAGGAAATCCCATATAATCCATATAATTCCGATTATAAGCTATATCCAAAATAGGAAACTAGATCCATAATATCTAATACCTGTCTATATACTATTATATATACCTATTATATTAATCCCCTTTCTGGGCCCTTATTTCTAAGAGGCCTGGGAAAACTGCAAATAGCTTTATAAATATTTCCCTGAAACTTTCCTAGCTACTAGCTTTTCCCAAAGACTCCCTATAATTGCCCTATTATTATACCAGGTAATAAAGTTAAGGATATAGTTTACTAATCCTTTCTAGCTAGTTTATAAATTACTTTTAGTAATTTCCCCTTATAAAGATAGTATGAATATAGTATATACTATCGGATATAAAGCTTATCCGATCTCCTAATTAGTTTATAAATCCCAACTTAGCTTCTATTTGCAAATAAATTATTACTTTATAGGCCTAAGAGCTTGGAAAAGTTAATCCGATTTTCTGGTTTATTTATAAATTCTTTCTTTGGAATTTTCTGGGTATTTCTAGTATAGAGCCGGTTCCGAATTCATAATTACTATTTGGGAAAAGGATATTATAAAAAGGCCTCTCTTTTTCTACTAACTAATTTTTCTTTTCCTTAACTATAATACCGTATCTAGCTTCTTCTTATCTCTTGCCTTCCTTCTTTAAGCCTTCTTTAAGCTCCTTTAAGCTTCTTTAAGCCTTATTTAAGCTTTATTTAAGTCTTCTTCTAATTTCCTCTTTTACTTCTTTATTTATTAAGATAAATACTTCTCTTAATACTTATTAGCCTATTATTACCTATTTGGCTAATACTTCTATATCCTTAATTTGCCCTTATTATCTTTAATATTCCAAGAATATTACTAAGTTTCCTGACCTTACTTATATTAAGAGTAATAATTACTCGGTATATAATTATTATTACTTCAAGAATAAGAAGTATAATCCTATAAGTTATAAATTTCTTCTTTTATTTCTTATTCTAATATTATCTAAGGTTCCTTAAGTATATATAATATAGTTAAACCGCCTTCTTTAAGCCATTAATATATATAAGTATTTTCCCTATTTTTTACCTAAAAAAGAGAAGGCTATTATTACTCTTTTTCTATACTAAACTATATATATTTCTTATATTAAAGCTATTATTCGAGGCTAATAGATTCCCCTAATAATCCAAGGAATAAGTTAAATAATTCTTACTAGCTTAGTATAAGTATAAAGTACTCTTAATAATATAGTTAATATTCTTCGGTATTAAGTAAGCTTACTTCTTTCTTGTTTCTTACTAATAGCTAATAGCTTTATAGGCTAATTTATTATCTATTTCTCGAAAGAATCCTAATAAGAATAATAATAAGAATAGTAGAGAGTAGTTATAAGAATAGGGTATTTATAGGATATAGAAATTAGAGTTTTTAATAATTTTTATATAGTTTTTCCAAGAATAAATATATGGTTTTTTAATAGTTTCCTAATAAAAGCATTTATCTTTTATATCTCTATTTGGCTAATAGTATTATAATATTACTTTTTTCTAAGTATTCTTGTAATTCTTAAGTTATATTCTCTAGATTACTTAGTAATTCCTATATATTATTTACTAGTAAGTAGCCTTTCTAATAAACGAGATACTTTCTTTCTTTTTTATCTTTTCTATAAGCTATAATGAATTCTATCTTGAATTTCTCTTTATCTTTAATCTTAACTGGCTCTAGTTCTATTATAGTACTAGCTTGCAGGTATTATAGTTCTAAGAGGGAAATATAGAAAATATTATAAATCTAATATAATAGTAGTAATTTCAAGTAGTATATCTGTCTATATATTCCTATAACTTCTAGAACTTTAAAGGGGCCGAGATATTTATCTACTAGCTTTATACTAGGTTATAGCTATTAAATATTCTTTATATAAAGTATAACTTTATTATATATCTTGAATTTCTTATTAATATATTTCTTATTATAGTACTTTTTCTATATATCTATTATTTCTTGCTATTATTTCTCTAGTATTTCCCGTTTTACTTAAATTCTTTATACTCTTTCCTATATTACTAGTACCTCTCTTTCTGGAATATTATCCTTAATATATAGTTTAATATTAAGATAGAATTCATATAAGATATAGAATAGGGATATTCCTATTATTAAATATATAGAGTTATTATATATGAATTCTATAAAAGCAAGCTTTACTATCTAGTTATCCTACTAATAGCTAGTATAGTACTTTAAGTATTATTCTAGAGTTTGGTTTAGATTCTCTATTTATCTATTAGTTTACAAGTAAAATACTATACTTAGCTATTATTAAATCTTTAAGTAAAAATATAGACTTAATTAAAACTTACTTATAAAAACAGATCTTTTATTAGAGGTTATATTTATAGGTATACTAAAGTCTTTAATAATATGATATATAAATAGCTCTACTAGCTCAGGAGCCGAGACCTCCTTAGTAATTGGAATATATTATACTATTTTTATATATTTATTAATAATAATAAGTATAGAATTATATACTTTACTATAAAACCTAGAAAAAAGCAGCCCTGTAATAAAGTCTATAGTAATTTCTTGCCATGGCTTAGAAAGAAGGAGAAATGAACTAAGTATATTATATAGCAAATATCTCTTTACCTTAGTCTATTAATATATAGGATAAGTTCTAATATAGTCTTTTATATCCTTTCTTATATTTTACTAGAAGTACTTTCTCTAAAAGATCTCTAGTATCTTACTAGTACTAAAATACCTATTTATAGAATTATTATAGTTAGCTTATAGTAATTCTTTTTTAAGAGCCGGCTTATTTAATATATAAATAGTATTCTAATATTTTAATAACCCAGATATATTAAGTTCCCAAGTCTTAATAGCTCTAATAGAGGTCCCCTTTAAGAACTATTTATATTATTAGTATTATACTAATAGGTTGAGCCTTTAGTACTATAATAGTAGTTTAAGTAATATCTCTCTGCTTTCCTTATATATTATTTCGGACCTAGCTACTTATATAGCTAGAATCCGTAGTATATACTATTTATAACTAGCTATACTAGTAATAGGCTCAAGTAGTAGTATCTCTGGTACTACTCCGTTACTAAAATGAACTTCCTTTTTAGAATTCCTTAGTATCTTACTAATTGAGGAGTACCTACCTCCTTTTTTCTGGGCCTTATATTATAGTATTATAGGAATAATATGGCATCCTATTACTACTACCTATAGGGTTCTCTGTTCTATATTCTATAGCTTATTATAAAGTATAAGTAGTAAAGTATCTTTATCTAAACCTACTATAAAGTCTGGTTTCCTTAATAGCCTATTAGCGGGATTACTATACTCCGGCTAGTACTCTAAAACAAAGTCAAAGGCAGCTAGCTTCTCTACCTATCTTATCTATTAATTATTTAGTTTTCTCTTAATTATAAAGTATTTTAAGTTATTATAATCTGTCTTAATAATAATAGTATACCGGATATATACTAGATAATACTACTAAGTATGAAATGCCAGAATAATAGCCAAGAGTTTAGAATTATATATCTCGTACCTGCTTTTAATTATAGTTATCTTTTTTAAATAGAAAGTAATAGGGTATTACCTGGCTTCTGTCCTTTTACTAAAGAGCTAGGAAATTATACCTATAACTACAAATCCTAAAGTATCCGTTTTTATATAAATTTTTAAGGCTAGGTCGAAATAATAAAGAATTAGTACTATTATAAATATAATTTATAGTTCCCTAAAAGCCTTATCTGCCTTATTTGTCTAGCTAAACTAATATAGTAGTTTTCTGCCAGTTTTTAGTAAATTAGTTAACTCTTTTATTACCCTAAAGTATTTATAGATAAACTTCCGGTAAAAGTTAGTAAAACCCAGGAATACTTGGATTTCTCGGATATTATTCTTTAGGGCCGGCTATTTCCTAATAGCTATAATCCGGCTAGCCTCTATTTCTATATTATCTGGGCTAATTACAAATCCCAGGAATTCTATCCTTTCTATATTAAACTCGTATTTTGCCAAGTTTATAAAGAGCTAGTATTACTATAACCGCTCGAGTATATATTAGATTACTATTATATACTATTCTGGGTTCTCTAAATAAATTAAAATATTATTTAGATAGACTATATAAATAATATCTATAAGGCCTACTAGTATATAATTAATATATACCTGGAATATTACCGGAGTATTAAATAGTCCAAAGAGTATAATATAGTATTCAAAATATCTATAATATATTTGAAATACTATTTTCTACTTATTACTCTCCTATATTTATAACTAATAGTAAGTATCCTTTAAGTCTAGCTTTATATATACCTTTACTTTATAAAGCCTATCTATTATTTTACTAATAAGTAATAACGGTATTCGGTTCTTAATAGTAATCCTATTTAGACTCCGGTAGTTAATATATAAATATAGGCCGCCTCTTTTCTTTGGAATAAATATAATTGGGATACTAGCTAGGCTAGTAAAATAACGGATCTACTTCTTTTCCAAGCTAATATTAAGATATTCTCGAAGGATTTCAAGCTCCCTTTCTAATAAAGTATATATAGGACTATATAGTAGTTAGAATCCTGGTTCCAGATCTATATAATACTCTATTATATAGTAGTCGGGTAGTATACCTATAGCCTCTATAGAGAATACTCGGAGAAGGTCCTAATACTTTCTGGGAAGTATAGCTATTCTATTTATAGTAATAGTAGTAATTCTTTGGCTATCTGTTATAGAATAGGCAGTTAATAGAAAAACATATGCCTTATACTTTACTACTTTAGTAAACTTCCTGGTATTTAGAACTTTAATCTTCTATAATTAAATCTAGTATTTCTATATTACTTCCCTAAAGGAAATTAGGGAATTAACCTAGTAAAGCTATAGGAATCCAAGTATTATATTAATATGATTTAGATTAAAATTATATAATATAAAGTATATATTAGTCTTCTTTTAGTTCCCTAGTATATTCTCGGTAATAACCCCAAGAATATAATCTCTATATAAATAAATCCTCCTTTTCTCTAGTAAGAATAAGAGAATTACCCTTAATATTAACGGAATACCTATATCTAAGGCTAATTTTCTTTTTATATAATTAGCCTCTATATCCGAATTAACTAATACTCTAATCCTTTATTTATCTTTCCTTATCTTAATAGTAACCTTAATTACTATTCTCGTTTTAGGGGCCTTGCCCTCTATAATATAAACGAATATAACTACTATAGGATATACCCGTTTCCCGGCTTCTTTAGTTCTGGGTACTTATATACCTTATAGCTAGACTTATTATAGTTATAGTAAGTCGGTTTTCCCTAATTTAGGTAAGTAATAGTATAGTAACTCTTCTTCTGGCAAGTAAAGCAAGTTATATCCGGTTTTATAGATCCCGATATAGATACTATATTAGATCCTATTACTATATTTTTATTATTCTAGTTATATAAATCTTATAATAGGGATATACTTCTCTTCTATTTCCCTTTATTATTTCCTCTTTCCTTTCTCTAATTTTCTTTCTTTTATTAATCTATTAGCTTATTATTATATTCCCGTTAAGTAAACTAGTTTAAGTTATTCTTAATTCTTATAGCTATAGAAATAAGCTTCTTTCTTTCTTATAGAGTATTTCCTTAATAATTAATCTTGTCCCGAATCTCCTGTCTTAAGCTACTAAATAAGTTATTCCGCTCTTATAGTAAACCTGTATATCCCAAGTTATCTAATAGGCTATTTAAATAGGATATAAAGCTTTAGATACTCTAATCTAGCTATTATTTTATATCTTTAAACTTGGCAAGGGTATTATTACTATAGTTTTCCGGATCCAAAATAGAATCCTTTATAAACTTAATAAAGGTTTCCTAATCCGTAGTATTAATACCTACTAATTACTCCCTATATTTCCAGATATTCCTAGCTATATCCTTAAAGTAAGAAGTATAATATATAATCTTTACTATATCTATAGCCTAGATAATCCTACTATCTTTATACTATTTTAGCTCTACCTAGTAGAAGAAGTCCTAGGCTTCCTTAATACTCTTTCCCTTATAGGTTAGTAATTCTCGGGTTTTTGGAGTTCTATAAACCAAATATATTACCGGTAGTATAATAGGTTCTATAATAAGTACCCGAATATCCTTAAGATAGCAAATCTGAGCTTCCAAATCCTCTAGATTCTTCCTCTATTATATCTCTGCTTCTAATTTAGTAATATAATAACGAGCCGCCGCTAGCTTCTCTATTATTATTATCCTACTAGCTAGTTCTAGGGATATCTGAGTTCTACTTCCTTCTCCTAATTAGGTAGTAGCTAGAGTAGCTAACTAGGCGCTTTCCTAGGTACCCGACTAGGTTATCCTAGTAATAGTAGAGGCGCTTCTTCTGGTTAATACTTTAGCTATTAGTGGTTTTGTCTATTAATGGCTTAATTACCTCGTAACGAACTACTCTCCAAAGATTAGATTAATTAGAATATAAGGTATATAATAGTAGGGTAATATATAAGTAGTCAAGGTAAGTAAGCTATAGAGTAATACTTGTAAGTATAACTGATTCCAAGAATTAATTCTAATAAGAGACTAATTAATGTCCCTTCCAAAGCTAGGAGCGTCTTCCTATATATTCCCTAGTATTTAGCCAGGTATACAAAGCCCTTTACTTAATTAGGAAATTCTATGTAATTTATATGATTCCGATTATAAGCTATACCCAAAATAGGAAACTAGATCTATAATATCTGATACCTGTTCATATACCATTATATATACCTATTATAAAAAACCTTTAAACTATTTCTATAAAAAATATTATTATTATAAAAAATATTACTATTATAAAAAATATTACTATTATAAAAAATATTACTATTATAAAAAATATTACTATTATAAATATTACTATTATAAAAAATATTACTATTATAAAAAATATTACTATTATAAAAAATATTACTATTATAAATAATAGAAATACTATTTATTAAATTTTTTTTATTAAGAATTAATATATTATCTAGTATATTAAAGAAATATATATTATATTAGTTTATTAACTAGAAGCTTTATATAATTTATTAATTATTATTTAAGCTATTAAATTCTCGGAAACTAATATAAAGGTATTTAATAAGTATATTTAATAGTAAATTAAGAATATTATTAGAGAATTGAGATTTATAAAGCTAGTAAAAGAATCTTTATATTTAATTATTTTTATAAATACTTTATTTATAAATAATAGAGATTTCTTTTTTTAAATTAGATATATTCTAGTTTTAGTAAATAGAATTAAATATATTAATATTATTTACTAGTTCTTTACTAAATGCAAGAGAATTACTAGAAGTATTCTAGCTTTAGAACTTTATAATATAGCTTATAGCTTTAATATAAGTGCTTTAGTTAAATCTATAATTAATAAAGTATTAGAAATAGAACTATTACTAGTAATTTATATGAATTTGAAGTTATTATATAAATGCCTTATTAAATTAGGTATTATTCGAGAGAAAGACCTAATAATTAATATAATATATCTTTACTAAATATATAAATAATAAGAAATTATAGAAATTAAATAAATTAAAGAAAAATCGAATTCTATTAATTTTATAACAAAATTAAAGCTATTAAATATCCTTAAATACCTTATTAATACGAATACTATATAGTTAGATATAGAGAAATAAATCAAATATAAATAGGGCAAGAAATAAATATATTAAATAAGAAGAAATAAGTATATTAGATAGAAAAGTATTATAAAAGAAAAAGTTATATATAAAAGACTATAGCCTTTAATATATAACTAAAACCTTAAAAATAATATAAATATATAAAGTATTTAGGAAATCTAATACTAGGCCGGATTAGGGAATTAGTATATAATTAGAGAAAAAATATTATTTTTTATAATTTTAGAAAAGTTCTAGTATTAGTATAGCTATTCCTATAAGAGTTATATATATAGTTATAAGATTCGGGAAATAGAATATAGGTAATAAAATATAAGATATAGGATATAGTTATATAACCTTATATTCTATAAGTAACTTAACTAGTAGCTAGTCTCTATTAGGCTTAATAAATTTAGGAATTATATATTAATACTATAATATTATAATTCTTATTTCTGAATATTAATTAATTACTTTACTAATTTAAAATACTAGTATTTTATATATATTATATAATAGTATTATATATTACTAATAAACTAATAATAACTTTAATTTAATAAAAGTTCTTATATTAAATATTATAATATTTGGGCTTTAATAAAATTATTATTTATTATACTTTAATAAAAAAATATTAGTATTACCGAAATTAGCTTTAAATTAATTAAAATTATTAGAATTAATTTAAATTTTTGAGATATAAAAGAATTTAATAAAAATTAAATAAAAAATAATATTATTATATATTAAGACTAATATATAATTCTTATTATTAATAGCTATAAGCTTATATAGTTTTTCTAATTATTAAATTAATTAGTATTTCTTTTATATTATATAAAAATATTTAAATTTATAAAAGTTTATAAATATCAATAATACTAGAATTATTTCAAATATTTCAAATATTTATAATTTAATATTTAGCTTAAAGCTTTTAAATTTCTATTATTATTAATTATTATAATATAATAAATAATAAAGTATTATAAATTAAAATAATTAAAATCATATTATTAGATTTTATAAAGTTAGTAATAGCTTTAAAGCTATTTAAAATATAATATTTTTATTAATTTTATTAATTTCGGCTATAATATTAAAATAAATATATTAAATTAATTTATAATAATATTTTATAATTTTAATAAAATTATAAGCTTTTATAAAAACAAAAATAATTTTGGTTTTTATAATATTTATAAGCTAAATAAACTTCTTATTAATAAATTACTTTTTAATATTTATTATAATTTAATTAAAAAATCCTAAATAAATATAATTTAATATTACTTTAAAGGATTTCAAATATATATAATACTAATATTTTAAAGCTATTATTTGGTTTAATATTAAATACTTTAATTAATAATATAAAATATAAGCTTATTAGAAACATAAAAAATAATAATAATAATAATAAAATAATAATAATAAAATAATAATAATAAAATAATAATAATAAAATAATAATAATAAAATAATTAAATTTAAATTATTTAAATAATTAGTTATATTTCTAATATTATTTATAATATTTTATAAAGTATTTAAAAGCTTTTATATTAATATTATAACTTGCTTATTTTAATATATTTTAAAGCTTATTAATAAATAAATAACTAAAATAATAATATAAATATTATAATTCGGCTTTTATAAAAAAGCAAAAATTATAAATAAAGAACTCGAAAATAAAGCTTTATAATATAATATTTAATAAAAATAGTAAAATTATTATTAAAATTATTAAAATAAATTTCTAGCTTATTTATATTAGCTTAATTAAATAAAAATAAAGTTTTTATAAATATAATATAAAATTATATTTATTTAATTAATATTTTTATTATTATAAATTTAATAAAAAATATATATTTAATATTATTATTAGTTTATTATAAAACTTAAAATTAGTTAAAATTAGTAATTTAATATTTAAAGATTTTAATATTAATTATAATTTTATAAAAATAATAAGTATTATATTTTAATATATTATTAATTATAAAAATTTAAATATTTTTTAATATAAATTTAATAAGCTTTAAAATATAAGTTTTATTTATTATTTAATATATATATAAAAATAATAAATATAATTAAAAAGCTAAAAAAAAAACTTTTAATTAAAATAAAGTAAAAATTTAAATAATAATTTTCTTTTTTATTTATTTCTATTAATAAGGCTTTAAAAGTATTATTTACTAGTTTGTTTTTATTATTTTTATTATTTTCCTTTTTTAATTTTAGTAATATATTATATATAAATATTATTAAAGTATTTTTAAATTTAAATTAATAAATATTTCTATTTTTGAATTAAGTCTTTTTAATTTTTTATTATATGCTTTTATAAATAATATTTAAGTTTCTTATATATAAAATATAATTTTAAAATATAATTCTTATAATTATTATAGATTTCGAAATTATAGCTAGATTTATATTAATAATTTTCAAATAAATAATAGCTTAAAAAGTTATATAAATAATAATAAATAATTAAAGCTTATTAATAAGATAATTAAGATTAAAAAAAGAATTCGAGATTATATATTAATATATTAGTAAGCCTTTATAAAAAATAATAATTTTATTATATAAAAATTCAATATTTTATAAAACAAAATTAAGATTATATTATAATTATTAAAATAGTTATATTTTAAATTTTCTAATTATATAACTAGTTATATAAGCTTGTATTATATATATAACTCAATTAATAAACTAGTTTTTATTATATTTAGTAAATTTAGAAATTATATATTAATATAATAATTTATAATTCTTATTTCTAAATATTAGTTTACTAGAAATATATAATACTATTATATAGTTATAAAATACTATTTATATAAGTTAGTAAAGTAGTTATTATTTAGAAGTAAGGATTATAATATTATGGTATTAATATATGATCCCTAAATCTGCTAAGCCTAATAGGGACTAGTCTACCGGTCGAGTTATACCTGTAATACGAGCTTATATAACTAGTTATATAACTAGGAAATTCGCAGTATAGCTATTCTAATACTAGAACCTCTCTAAAAACACCAAAAATAGTACTTCCCTCCCATTATATACTAATTTCCTAATTAGGCCTAGTCCCAAACTTCCCAAACGCTTAGTATATTTATATATATTCTCCCGTCTAATATTCCTATCTAATATTCCCATTTCTTATTTAGTATACCTATTTCTAGTATATTTATCCCTTTTATTCCCAGTATACTCGTTCCTTCCATTTAGTATATCCTATTCCCATCTAATATACCCATTTCTCGCTTAACCCACTCCTATTTACTATAAAGCTTGGAATTATCCGAATTCGGTAAAGATAGGTATAATGCTCCCATTAGTTTATTAAAAGATATGGAATTGTCCAAAACCGGTAGCAGGAATTAAAGAAGATAAAGAGAGAATATAAGCTAGATAGCTACTAGTAAAAGGGATTAATTAAGGTAAAACGAGGGTAGTAGTTAATTAAGATAAAGTAAGAGTATTAAAGATAAGGATATCTTCTATTAATAGTTCGTCAGTTTCTACTAGTTTGTTAGTATCTATTAGAATAGCTAATTCGTTAGTATCCAGTTTGTAAGTATTTACTAGAAGAGCCTTAAAGGTAAAGAAATCGGTTTTTAGAGGTTTATTAGTACTAGTATCTACTAATAAAGCTTTAATTAGAAGAGCTTTATAGGCTCTATTAAAGCGCTCTAGTTCGGCCTAGTATTATAAATAGGTACTAGTAAGTAGTTAGCCAGGTAATAGAGATTAGAAAACAAGTAATTAAAAACATTAATTCCCCTTTTCTAAAGATATGAAAACTAAGATAATAGGGCCTTTCTAAAGGCCTGTTCTAGCCTCGTTAATATTAGCCGTACTCCAGATATACTATTCTTCTTCTTAAACGAAGTTAACTAAGAATTAGGCAATTAAAAGGTTCTTATAGTCTTGGTATACGTAAATGCCTCCGTACTAAAGAACTACTTATAGATATAGCAGCTCCTAAAGATTTAGATAATTAAAGGCTATTTAATTAAAGTTCCTGAAGTTATACTTAAATAGCTTCTAAAGGTTATTATTACCAAGGTTATAGAGGGCATATTAATATAGCTTGGTATTCAGGTATTCGGATAACTACTCTTTAGTAGAGGTAGCTATATTAATTCCGTGTTTCTACTTTATTCGTGCCTTCTATTACTCCACCTGCAAGAGGGAATTATCTATAGTATCCCAAACCTTAAACTAAATTACGGTACTTATATGAGAGGTTTAGATACGGGATTGAGTATACCTAGAAGGGAAAAAGTATTCGCCTATAGGCAGTAAACTTCCCGACTAGAGGCCTTTCAATCCATACCAAATAATATCGGACGTTTTCCCGGATATCTTTAATATTAGGTTCTTCCTAGTATATATATATATATATATATATATATAGTTCGAAGTAAGGGAGGCTCGAAGGTGAGGTAATTCGTGGAATTCGTGGAATTTGTGGAATTTGAGGTATTCGAGAAAGGAGAGGTAAGGAGAGGTATTTAACAGGCTCCTAAAAATAAGGGATCGTCATTTCTGGATATAGGTATTCCGGTGGTTCGCGAGGGTTCGTAAATATTTCATTTGCAATAAGAAATTTAGAAGTGAAATATTGCGATTCCAGAAGGGTGCGATTCCAGGAGGGTAAGGGTTCTAAAGCTCGAGGGGTTTAACTTAAAAGTAAAGCTAAAGCTGAAGTGCCTCAAGGGTATTCCAGAGGGTAGTATTCCAGAGGGTAGTATTCCAGAGGGGATGGAGTTCCAGAAGATAGGGTAGTATTCTAGAGGGTAGAGCTCCAGAGGGGTCCCAGAGATGGTTTCGCAAAGGGTTCCTTCGGTAGTTGCTCTAGTGGTTTACAGAGGGTTCGGTGAAAGAGCGATTGAAAGGGGGTCGCTTTAGTGCTTTGCAGAGGGTATTTGGCCTTGCAAAGGAGCGATTTTAATAGTTACTTTGGTAGTTTGCAGAGGGTATTTGGCCTTGCGAAAGAGCGATTTTGATAGTTGCTTCGGTGGTTCATAGAGGGTATTCGGCCTTGCGAAAGAGCGATTAAATGAGGGTTACTCTAGTACTTTACAGAGAATATTTAGCCTTGCAAAGGAGCAATTTTTGGTATAAGGGATAGTCAAATAGCTAACCGTTTAGTAGTTGGCAAGATGTAGTATCTTTCCTCCCTATAGAACCGAATTATAGGCGAAGGCAACTATTATTTCCCCCCTTTAATATAGCTTAGTCGGGCCTTAGTAAGATCAAGTATCTTTTCTTCCTATAGAACCGAATTATAAGTAAAGGATTAATAGTTATCCCTTCTTTAACTTAAATAATAGCTTTGCCCCCAAGGAACCAAATCTTGAGCAAGTATAGCTTAATTCTTCTCTAATCTATAAGTACTAACTAATTAGTATCGGTTTACCAGGAATGCATAGTACCGTTATATAGTCGTGAAATGCTATTTACGTAAGTTAGTAAAGTGGTTATTATTTAGAAGTAAGGATTACAATATTGTAGTATTAATATATAATTCCTAAATCTGCTAAGCCTAATAGAAACTAGTCTACCGGTTGAGTTATACCTGTAATACAAGTTTATATAACTAGTTATATAACCAGGAAATTCGCAATATAGCTATTCCGATACTAAATATTAATTATTTTATTAATTTAATATATTAATATATTATATATATTATATAATAGTATTATATATTATTAGTAAACTAATAATAATTAATATAAGTTATTAATTAGTATTTAAATAAACTTAAATATATTTTTTAAAATATTTAGTTATTATAATTATTAAAATAATAATATTTTATTTATTTAAATTTAAATTTTAAAAAGCTATAAATATTTATATAAGCCTTTTTATATATATATTAAAAGAGCTAGTTATTATAAAAGTAGTTTTATACTAGTTCCTATAATATAATAAAGAAAGCTTTTATTAATACTTCTTATAAAAGCTTTATATATTAATAAATATTAAAGAAAATAATAAATTTATAATTAAAATTATTATTAGTTTTATTATCTTTTATATTTTAAAATATATCTTTATTACTTTTCTAATAAACTTTTTAATAAAAATAATAAATATTAATTAATAAATCTTTAGGCTTAATAATAATAAAAATAAAAATAAAAGTAATAAATAAATACTTTAATTTTTATTATAATTCTATACTTTACCTAGCCTGGTATCTGAGCCTGGTATCTAGTATCTGGGGTCATATAACGATTATATATAATGAAGCTAAGAGAAGCTATACTCTAGGAAATTTAGGACGCTAAGCCCTATTAGGCCAAGCCACAAGCGAAGAACTATAAATACTTAAAAGACCTTAGCTCGAGACTCCCTTTCCTTCTTAGCTTAGTTTTCTTAATAAATAGTTCTCCTATAAGTGCCTTATCTATAGGCTCTCTTTATAGGTTAGTAATAATTTTTTTATATATAATTTCTTTTAAAATAAAATAAACTAATATAATAAGCTCTTATAAAAGATCTAATTTTAATTAGAATATTTTTAATAATATTAGTTTTATTTTATATATATATATTAAATAAAATTAATTCGAAATTATATAATAATATATAATTAATTTAATTAAATATTATAATTTTTAAATTTTTAAAAATTATTTTAAAATAAATTTTATAAATTATTATTACTTTTTTTATATAAAATACATTAATATATTTTAATAATTAAATATTTCTGAAAATTATTTTTATTATAATTATTAAATTAAATCGAGTTTAGTTTTTTTCTAATATATATATAATTTATAATAAAAGAAATTCGAAAACAAAATAATTTATAATTGATTTATAAAAAGAATTTAATAATAAAAAGATTAAAATATTATAATTTCGAGAGAATTTAAAGCTTAAAAGATTCGATTTAATAGTAAAATCGAAGCGTAATTAAAGAGCTTTAAGGGTATATATAAGGTATATATTTTAGTAAAAAAAATTTATAAATTTGAATATTATATAAATAAATTTTTTTTTTAAGAAAGTAAATTTAGAGTTAAAAAAAGTTAATTATAAAAGATAATAAAAGTCAAATAATTAAATAGCTAATTACTTATTAATTAATAAGAGCTAGATATTTTCTTTATAAATTACTAAATGCTTTTATAAAATTAATAAATAGTTTTTTTTAATATAAAATAAATTAGATTTATTTTAGGCTATTAAATATTTTTAGAACTAATCTAAAATCTTTTCTAATTTATAAGTATTAATTAATTAGTATTAGTTTACTAGTAATATACAATATTATTATATAATATATATAAAATATTTAATATATAAAAGTTAATAAAGTAATTAATATTTATAAATAAGAAATATAATATTATAATATTAAGCCTAATAGAAACTAATTACTAGTAAACTAATACTAATTAATTATTACTTTTAATTATTCTCGAATTCTATAACTCAATATATAATTTCTAAAATAATAGCTATATTAATAATATTTTTTAGGCTTTAAATTTTATATTTATAATACTTATAGTTTTTTAAAGGCTTTTATTTAAATAATTTTTAATTTTTAAAAGCAGTTTTTTATTATTTTTTATAAAATACTTAGAGTATTTTATTATTCTTATTTCTTTAAATTTATAAATACTTAATCTTTTATTATAAATTTATATTTAATAATATTTATTTTTAAGTTTAAATACTTTAATTTTATTTTATTTAAATATTATAATAATAGAAATAAAATAATAAAATAAAGCTTAAAGATTTATAATTCTAACATTTTATAAAATCTAAAGCTAAAAAGAAAGAAAATGAAGTGTATTAGTAAATAAGTAAATATAATTAAAATTATTAAAATTATTAAAATTATTAAAATTATTAAAATATTAAACTTTAAAATCCGAGCTTAATTTAAATTATAGCTTAAAACTTTAGCTAAAATTAATTTCTTTAACTAAAATTAACTTCTTTAGGTAAAACTAATTATATAATATTAGCTATTATAAATATTATATTAATAATTTGATTTTTACTTTTATTTTTAATATATAAATTATATAAATTATATAAAAAAAATATTCAAATTTAAAAGAAAGTTATTTTTAATAATAATTAAAGCAATATTCTAAATATAGAATTAATAAGTATTTAAGACTAAGACTTCTTTCTTATAAGTTATAAGCTTATTTACAAGTTATTTTATAAGTATTTTTTTTATTTATAAATTAATTTATAAATACTTTCTTATTTATAGGTTTCTTTTTCCTTTATATATATAAATATTAGCTAGCTATAAGCTAATAATAAGTATCTTATTTATAGCTTAATATAATCTCTTATAGCTCTTATTCTTACTCTTGCTTTCTCCTTTATACTTGTTTATAAACTGCTATATATTAGAGCTTTTATCTATAAGCTATTTATAAGCTCTAACCGGATTAATCTCCTTCTATTGCCTCTCTTGCTTTATCTTCTATTACCTTTTCTTCTTATACCACTGCCATCCGTCTTATAATCGAGCTTAGAATACCCTCTACCCGTCTCAAGCCTGCCTTTGTACTTCTCCTTCTACTAGCGCCTCCTCCAAGTCTATATTAGTCGCGATTTCGTATAAGGCGGGTTTTGCAGGTATGAAGTCGATACCCATTCTCGTGGAAAGGAAGGCTTGTATTTGAGCAAAAGGACGTACGCCCGGAACAGTATAGCTGATTTAAAGGAAGAGCGTCTACAGGGGAAGCCTGCGGGGTAAAGGCAGCCCGCGGAGACTGTAAAGCCAGTGGAAGGGAGCCTGAGCCTGTTGAGAAATTTCGGTGTTCCCGCACAGACCCATTTACGTAACAAGCTGAACTCTAAAAGGGAAAGCACTTTAATCATTATTAGGCTGGAAGATTTTGCACCAGTAATTATCTTCAAAGCTCAACTCGCAGAAACTTATGCAGTCTAATAAGTGCTTATAAATACCCAAATAAGTGGGAAGAGAGGATAAAAGATGAGAAGCCAGGAGTAATTATATCCCAAGCGATCAAGCTATGCTTTTGCATCTTGCTGGATACTTCGGCCATTTGTTCTTTTCGACAATGATATACTATGAAAAGGATGCTAGTCCCCGTTATGTCTGTTCAAAATCCCCTACTGTCAGCTCAATATTTCTAATACAAAGCAGTATTTGCTCAACAATGAAGGTCGACTAGCTCATTCAAAAGCAGTGAGATTTATTCTTGGAAATAGTTGCGAAATGCTTGTCCAGACCCTCCCAGAAAGTACCGTATTATCTGGCGTATATGAAACCCCCCCCCCTCGTTCAGGACTACCCCCTAATAAAAGACCATTTCCAGAGCAATTCCTTAAGCTATTGCTTAATTGGCTAGTTTGAGGTAATTCAAGTAATCTCCTAGCAGATTTCCCAGCTAATTGTCAATGTATATAATTTGTGGCACGTAATATCAAGAGAAATTGGTGGTGCGGGTGGGAGTTTAGGAGGGAGAATGGGAGAGAGGAATAAAGGGGTGAGGAATTAAGGAGGTAAGCACAACACCATACACTAAGCGGTTTTTAGTGGGATCGACGCATTACTAGACCCTCTTAGGCTTAGGACCATTCCCTGACGAATTATTTAGGTGTGGAACGGGCTATAAGACCATGGTCATATGCGCCAGATAATACGGTAGAGACCCCAGTCTTCAGTTAGTATATTGAGTGGGATTAGGCGAAAGAAGTAGAAGAAGTACGAATAAAAGCCAACACTGTTGCTTACCAAGTGATCGTACAAGCAGATCCCCAAAGTCATTTCGTATCGGGTCCGGATTAGATCTGCTCCAGAATTTAGTGGACTTAGCCAGATACTGTGATAGGGTCCCTTATTCCCTCTTCCGGCTCAAGCTTTCCATAGTCCTGAAACTAGATTCGACCTTCCCATCAAGCGCGAGCGGTTTCCTTCATCATCGCGAAGAATCTCTTGAGAGTTATGATTATGAAAGTGGCATGTCGTCAAAAACAAGGTTCTCCCCCCTGTCTTCTCGCCTCGATTCCCGCATCCACAAAACTTCCCCTATGACGCAGATTTCCCCCTTACCAGCCACTTTATTTCTTCATTTTCCAACCCACTTTGAAATTTATCCAATCAAGTGCCTTCCTTGATTTCGACCTATGCAGGTTAGCGAATTATTGAGAACTCACATATGAGAGCTGTGGCTGGAGCATCGTCTGCAATACCCAAGTATGCATCCCAACCTGGTTCCTTGCTCGAAGCTCCCAAGCTCCCTCGTCCTCCAATGAGACAACAGGTCATGCCATGGTTCGACCAATCAAAGTCCAACGGCCAGCTACCTTAGCTCCCATGTACCTTGTTTATGGTCCTGAACAATTGTCAATTGAGGGAAAAAAGTTGTGAACTTGTGCCAAGGATCACAGCCGAGGGTCCTTGGAAGTGACCCTGCAGCACATTACTTATGATGGCATCCCACGATTTTAGTATGAGCTTCCACTCAGGATGCCATGCCCTACCGCACGATAAGTACCTCATCGTCTCCCATCCCATCATCCCTCCTCAAGTCCCTCACCCTCAAACCACCCAAAACATAATACCATAATCTTAATTCCACCACCAATCTTCCCAATGGCAATCAGAACCCTCTTACTGATTGCTCTTGTAGCAACAACACACGCTCAAATGATAACCCTCACCCTAACCGCCGACTCCATCTCCTCCGTCGTCTCGCTGCCCGCTTGGCGATCACCAAGCCCGACAACCACAACAACCACAACGAAAACAGACATCATCTCATCAGGCATGACGACGACGACAACATACATCACGCCAACGGCTTTACAAACAGCGCTGGAAGTGGAAGCAACAGCACGGCAACGGGAAGTGACGCAGCGGAGATCTCGGCGTATCTGTCAAGTGTTATGAGTGTGGAGACCAGCACGCCGACGCCGGTTGGTGGTGGGAGTGGAGGGAATGCGACGGGTACTGGGACGCCGAGTCAGTATACTGGTGCTGCTGCGCGGAAGGGAGAATCGAATGCATGGGTTGCGATGGTGGCGTTCGGGGTTGTGGGATTGGTCGTTTTGTAGAAGATGGGAGATGGGACGAGACGAGATGAGAAATGAGAAATCATAGCGGGAAGTTTGGGAATTACATTTTTTTTTGGGACGGAGTTTGTGGTTTGTATTGAACACATAATGTCTATCCATCATATCTAATTGAAAACATGATCATACATTACTATGTCCCGTGGTTCGGAAAATCCATGTCTCGAGGGTGATTGGAAACTTGGTAACCATGTCAGTAAATTTTCGTGACCCAAATGTGCAAGCAATGAATTGAAAGGATTAGTGATCAGACTGGTACCTTTTCTTCTACATAGTAATATATTAAGAACAGGTCTGTGAAAATGGGTTTCTCATCTCCTCACAGGGGATATAGCGACTGAAGGAAGACCAAGCCAACATACCAAATCTATGCCCTGCCATCATTTTCAGATTTGGGCTCAAGTTTACGTTTCTTGAAAAATGAGTCCACCTTCTTCTGATTCGAATCATGTTTCAGACTTCCGATCCCACCTCGCGTCTTCTTCAGGTGCTTCAAATGTTCTTGACTATTCACAGCTTTGACCACAAGCTGCAGCTCCTTGATGATTCGAGGCGGGAACGGAGCGAGAGAAGCGATGGTCGCGGGCTTGTGTGGCAGTAATGGTGAGCTAGCGGAAGTGCCTCGGGGCTCGGAGCCCTCAGGTTCCGAGCCGTTGGGCAGAATGGGATCTGGGGGAGCCGAAATTTGTGCAGGGGAGGCAATCTCTGCAGATGTCCCAGCATTCACACAAGGTTTGGAAGTTTTGCGAGAAGACCCAGCTCTTCTCTTCACTTCCAAATCCAAATACCCGGTGTTTGACCAGCCACCAAGGTATTCCAAACTAAAGCCCGGTGCCTTTGACTGAACATCAGGCCCAACCGTAACGAATGGATGGAATCGCTTCAAAATCGCCCTCCAGAGGTGACTCAGAATGATCCCATGGGCAACGACAGCCACAGACGTGTCTTCCTCGACTTCATGCATCAATTGAATCAAATGATCATCGATGAAAGTCTCGACTCGAGTGCGCATGGACTCTTTGCTCTCCACCTCAACAAAGCCAGGCTCGTCGCGGCGAGCCTCTAAATGTGCGTCCTTTCTAGTTTTGTTACCCTCCCTCGGCCGCTCAAAGAATTTCTTCCCTTCGAAGAAGCCGAAGTCTTGCTCCCGCAGAAGCTGGAGCTTTGTGGTTTCGGCCGGGGACTGAGGTTGAGCTTCGCGGACAGCTTCTGCTGTGATATATGCTCGTTGGAGGTCGGAGGAAAAGAGATGAGACACCCTTACGCCGCTATTAGCGAGGTGACTGCCAAGTCGATTGGCTTGCAGAACGCCATGGTTCGTGAGGGCCGAGTCTGTGATGCCGGCACTGACATTGTTAGTGGGAAGAGAAGAATTAGGGCCGCGAGGTACAAACTAGATTCCAGCGACATTGTCGACAGTCTCTCCGTGTCTAATAAGAAGGAGCCTCATCCCGCCGCCTGGGAGAGGGAGAAAGTGGGTGTTCAGCTGTCGATCATTCTTGATAATCTTAGAGAAGAAGGATGAGGATGAGGAAAGTGCGAAGGGGATTTTCTTAGGTCAGTGAAAATTCTGTAAGCGACCGCGCTAGCCGAATTCTCCAACTCATCAACAAACAACTCTGCGCAGCCCACGACCTGAAAGCTGCACAGCGACACACCACCGACAACTCTTCTTAGAAAAAGTCCCTCAACTCTCAAGATCGCCGACAGCTCGCCCCAAGGTGACCAGCCGTATGGCTCCACCACCCCCACTCGACACATACGCCTGTTATGCATTGCCGCACCAGACGCTCCTTGTAATCCCCGTCAAGTTCATCCTTGCTGCCGCAATCGATCAGGTGACTTCGCGGGTTCTTCGAAGCTTGGGATATCGCTCTTCAGATTACCTCTTCCTGGATCCCCCGAGATACATCCTTCTTATCTCTGTTTTTTGGGCGATTCACGCTTTCCTCGAATGCCTGGTCTTGTGAAAAACGACGCCGTCTGGTAAGGTTCAATGCACACCCACGTGTATTTGCCAGTACAGGATATGGGTGGGTACCATTATTTTTAACCTAGCTTACACTCTTGGATTTAGACCAGTTCCCAAGGACATCAAATTCTTCGACCCCAGACGGGTCCCATGGAACCAGATCGCAATTCCGAACTCTTTTCGGACATCCTGCCTTTCTTTAGGCTTTTCAATCGGGCTTACTGCTATTTTTTTCTCTGTTACCTTTTCTCATCCATCCAGCGGAATCGCGAGCTCTCGTGGCCGGAACTGCTCTACATCTTGTTTTTCTTTGCAGTTCCTTGCGTCCTTGATTACTTTCAACTTGCCGCGGACGCCTGATCAGACTTAGGCTGCTCGAAAATTTGTGACGATACCGACCCCCCAGCTGCAAGTGAGATACTCATCGCCTGCCATCCTCTGAACTAGCCCTCATTCTCGACGAATCAAGTTTAACGCCGGCCCCGAGGTCCTACATCTCTCGGCTCTATTCGCTTCATCAGACTTCAAACGTTATCTCGGAAGACTCATGGACTCGCAAGATATTTTCGTTTGAGGCGATGTTGAAAGCCGTGGGCCTGCAGAAGGATTTACCTTCTTTAGAGGTCTATGTTCCTGTTGTGTTCCGTTCATAGTTGTGTTTGATGTGGATAAACCACTCCTGGTCCCGAGTCCAGCGAGCAGCCTGGGCGACACACAGCATCCGATTATGTTTTTTTCATACTCTACCTAGGATTCCTGTGGGCTTACGCTTATCGGCCTACACATCTGCCAACCATTACTCTCTCAGACCCTAATCTGTTACGGCGGTAGACTTTCTTGACTGCTCCGGTCTTCTGGTATCCTGAAACCTACTTGACATATTGGTTCAGCCCGTCTCAGCTTAGCCTAGAATCAAGCAAGGCGAGAACCGTGTTTGGTTGTCATGGTATCCGCTGGGGCATCTCGAGGATGATTGCTTATTTCCTGGACCCCGCACACTTCTCCATTATTATCGCTATTTTCCCTTGGTGCTTGCTTCCTCCGACACGCCGTCCACCTTTCTAGGAAGATCTACCTGGTGAACAGTACTGAACAGCCTGTATTCCCTCGTCTGGCCTTATCATCGAGCTTCAGAGTCAAGCCTGGTTTGTGCACCTACGAAGGCCTATCATCCTTTCGATGTCTGTTCTCTCAGTTGCGCACTGCATCCGACTTTTCAACTATCATTTCGACGCTGCTCGCCCGATCCCCTCCAATTCTGTTGTCGTTTCCTTGGCTTTCCTTAAGTATTCCTCAGCCGTCTGTCTTATCTCCACTCTTTGGAGCCTCGACTCTGGATGAGATCTCCGACTTATGTGTGCGACAAAGGCGGCATTGGGATTGTTTGGCTGGAACCACCTCGCATGGGGCGACTCTAACTTGAAAACTCCCGGGGTTGTGTTGCGCAACACTGAGGCCACGGACGCTAGCCACCCCGCTATTGATGGCAAATTGCTCAGGCGTGTCATTGGGAGGTTGGTGCCGCATATACTTTTCAGTCATTCATACTTTTTATGGTCGGGTTCGCATGCTTAATCCTTGTTGTGACGGGGGGGCAGTTCCAGATCTGCTTACCACCGCAGTCACATTAGCACTGGCACATGATGGTTTATGATTGCCAGACGGGGTTGTGTATGGTGTAAGTATATCAATCAATCAACAATAATCACTGGCACTGTATCTTGGAAGTCTGCTATCCTTGGCAAATTGCTTGAGGACCACAGCCGAATTTCACAGAGGGTTTTCGGTCAGAGCCCTTTACAGGGGATCGTTATTTTAGGATGCAGCAATTTTGCTTGCTCTGCCCTTGCCAAATTCAAGCCCATCCTCACAGACGCAACCATTCAACACAACAGCACCAACGCACTTTCTATTACCCTCCTACTCATGGAAATCGATCGAGGGCCATAGCAGTTATATATTACGATGTTTGGTATCTTTCACTTGCGTCGCTTTGGTGGCGGTTGTTGAGAGTCGGTGAGGTGGCTCTTCAGTTGCGGAGCGCCAGCTGGCTCGTCTTCGGATAATCAGATTCACCACCCATTCAGCCAACGCAACATCGCCAAACACTTTCTTGCAAGTGCATTATTCATGACATCTTAGCCGCAGCTAACTCCTCTCAAATTTTTGCGTTACAGTTTAGCGCACATCCTCGCCTTCGCGCTGATGGTGCTTGCTGTCACCCACTGCTGAGCTTCCTTTCTCGCGCTTCAACACCAACAACCATTCAACACAACATCGTCACAGCACCTCGACACTGGTTTATCTTTCATTGCATATGCATTGGACACTGCAGAAGGAGATCCTCTGAGATTTTCGGCTTATATTTGCTTCCTTGCAAATTGTCGCTTTCGCTTTGGTTGTAGTCAGCCGAGCGCCAACCTCCTCCCCACCATCAACAACCATTCAACACAACAACACAACGAAACCACCTGATCGCATTTCCGCTTGTTGCATATCCACCAGTGACAACAAGGCTTGTGCTATTTGAGCCCCAATTGTCGCCAAGTAAGTTTGTGATCTCAAGTTGTCCTCACTTTTCGCGACCTATTGCATGCTGCTGCAACCCAGGGGAAGTCCTCCTCAGCTATTCAGCACCACCACAGTGTGCTCCGCATCCCCCCTCTGCAAGTCATCGTACATTTTGCGCCCATACATTACCATCACCATCACCTTCTCACTTCTCATCTGAACACTTCCACCTACTCCCAACATCGACTCACCTTTGCATGCATAGTTGCATCACTGTCTGCCATCTTCACTTCCCCCAGTTTTGTCCGAGCATACTTCACATCGCTCTCGCACTCCCCGTACATGTGCCGAAGCTCATGTCAACACACTTCATTGCCAACTCCGCTCCGCATTCCCATCCTCTCTCTTCATTCATCCATAACCTTCTCGCATATTGTCGGACGTCTTCGCCATCAAGTCCAAATTATGTTACCCTTCTTAACATACTGACCCTCTAAAGATTCTTCCAACCCCACACCAGGCTCGCCCAAGTACCGCCGCCATGGATGATGAAGATGGCTCTCTCTTACCCCTCACTCCGCCAAATACAAGTGACGCCGAGGACCCCCACGATGCCGAAGCCAACACTGAAAACTCCGACAACGAATCCCTCCTATCCTTCAACTTCGACGCCCCAGCCGCAGACGTCCCCCGCGAAGGCGCCATCTTCGCAACATGTGCCCCCACGCCCTCCTCTCGCATGCCCGAATCAATCCGCAACCTGGGCATCCTCCTCAACAGAAAGCGTCGAGCTGCCGCGCAGAGCGCCATGCGCGGCGGCGCAACAGCGTGGCTCGATCAAGATGACAGCGGCACCTACGACCCGAAACGGAAACGCGCTACTCCCGACGAGCAGCCGCAGAAGAAGGCCAAAAAACGGAAGCGTTCTCCTGTCCTTGACGAAAATGGGATTCCGCAGCTGAGGAGAGAGGCGTATAAGGGTGGCTATTCCTTGATGGTTACCTTAACCCTCGAGAGCGAGAAAGGGGTCCAGTATCTAAGGAGCATCGCCCCTGGTCCGCTGGAGTCCGGATCCAGCCGCTCTTCATCCAAGTCTTCGGATTCATCAGCAGACTCGGACCGCGACTCGGGATACGGCTCCTTCCCCAAGCCGCGCCGTCGGGAGCGGCGCCGCCAGCAGCCGGAACGGCTAGGCGCCCCGTCCTTCCGCGCCGACGGTCTCCGGCTCGAGGACCTGACCGTCGGACACCCGCAACGAAGAGGTTGCAAAGCGTGTTTCGAAGCCGGTGATGACGGGTGCTCGCTCATTGGGGATATCTCCGGGTTCCCGTGCGAGGCGTGCAGGGATGCGAGTGTGGAGTGCGAACTGATTCTGAAGCCGGGGTTGAAGAGGGTCTGTGAGCGGTGCAAGAGGATGAGGAGAAGTTGCAGCTATCGTACGGATGCTGGGCGGGGTGTTGATTCTTGCAATCTATGTGAGGAAGATGGAGTCAAGTGCTGCGCGGGGCCGATGAAGGAGAGTTCTTACGCTAGACGGTTTGAGAGGGGTGAGAGGCAGAGGGAGAATGAGGAAGCGGAGGGGAGGGAGAGGATGTGGGTTGCTTGCAACCAGTGCCGTGGTGCTGGGAAGCGCTGCTCTAATAAAGGAAAGACGGATTGGGGACCTTGCTCTGGATGCCGGAAGAACAACGAGGAATGCAAATTTGTGCTGCCGAGCCAGAGACAGCCATTGGAGACTGTTGAGCCGTCGCTCCCCATCCAACCCAAGAAGCGAAACGGCAAGTCGTCGAGAAGATCGAAGTGGAGGTCTGAGACTCCTGAGGGAAGGAGACTGGGCAGTGGAGGCGAGTTCCCCACGCCGACTCGGAATTCCCAGACGCTGTTCAACGAAGTTGCAGCCAGGGAAGGCCGCCGATCCCGTAAGAAAGGTACATCTTCCCCTCCCTTTCCCTGTTCTCTTTCAGCTAACCATCATTTTGAATACCAGGACCCCACCACATCTTCAAAGTCACCTCCTTCTGCCATCCCATCAAGTTCAATTACGAACCTGACCCAATGGGCAAGAACCCATGTTCCTTCTGCGACTACCCAACCTTCGGCATCTGCGGACTGCAAGAAGCCACCGGCCCGAGGACCGTTGAAGGGTTCTACGTGCCCGCATCCGAAGGCGGCGGTTTCGAGGAGATCCACAACGGATACTCCGAAGCGGGCTACACGCAGACGAAAATGTGCGTCGGCTGCACCTTTGATCGGATCCGAATTATCGGGTGCCGGAGCCACCGACTGAGGAAGTTGATTCACGGTGTTGATATCGATCCCCGGGTGTGGGACGAGGAGGCGTGGGCTGCTTCTTGCGAGGCTATCCATGCTCAGGACTGGGAGGGCGCGAGGCTGGTCTATGAGGCGAAGTACTGCAGCGTGTGTCCGGATCTCGCGCACTTTGCGTGTGGCACGCAATCATTCGCTCTTGATGGTGGGCAGGGAGAGGGGTGTGGATTGCTGCTCTGCGAGCGCTGCAAGGATATGATGGGGCACTGCTTTAAAGCGGGTATTTCAGGTACGTATTGTGTAGTGCAGCTTTCCGTGCTTTGGCTCCAAGGGAAGCGGGATTGGTGCTGATGCTGATGGGGTGGTGCAGGTGGAAGCGAGAGCTTGGATGCCGTTATTGGAGAGGCCGGACGAGCTAAGCTGCTTTATCCGAATGGGGTGAGAGCAGACGCGGAGTTCTTGACGAGTGATGGGGAGTTGATGGTCAGAGTTGGCCAAGGAATGGGCTCTGACTTCGACGAAAAAGGCAAAGATCGGGATAGCGATGAAGACAAGGTCGAGGTGGTTAAACCGAGGACGTTGGATAAAGGCAAAGGCAAGGACATGAGCTACTTCGCCTCTCCGGGGATTGACAAAGGAAAGGGGAAGCAGACAACGCCACGCGTCTGGGTCGGCGATTTCAGCGGAGGCGGTTGGGTGAATGACGAGGTTGTTGAGACAAAGGCTCCGACGCAGATGAGTTTCGGGGCAAAGCTCGAAGCTGGTGTTGCTAAAGCGATGGCGGGTGGAATGGGTGGAGGGGTGAAGATGGAAAGGAAGTCAATTAAGTTCGGGGATGAGATTAGGGCGAGTGGGAAGGCGAAGGAGTTGAGTCGGTGGTGGGATAAAGATAAAGGGGAGTGGGGCGAGGTTGAGGTGATAGAGTTGAGTGATGACGAGGACTAACAAGGAAAGATCGAGGGGCGAGGAGCCCGTGGAGAAAGGGAAGGCAGTCATTAATCTTGTATCTTTTAGTTCATTCTTCATCACTCTACCGGGTTTGAAAGTGGTTTGGGTCGGGGATCGCAGGAGGGACAGTATTAGCATTGGGAGGGGCAATATCTCAAATGGAGCATGGCATAATTCGGAGTTTCGGGATCGAGGTATACCGGATTCGGGAGTCCCACGTGAACTTGAACGTCTTTAATGATTATCCAAGGTAAACAAAAGATAACCCTCGTTCTATGTCATTGTCCCATGACTCGGAGTGATTCCTTATGACGCTAAATAATACGAAAGCTTCGAATATTCGAACAAAAGAGTCAAATCAATTCACAGATAGCTGGCAAGATGTTCCACGTGTAAATCGTTTTCATTCATCATCAATTCATCATTGTCCAGCCATTTTGTCGTCCCTCATTTTCTATCCGCCTCCCACCATAATGCAACGCACCAACGCCGGATCGCTATGCTGGAAGCCAAGTATCATGCACCAGTCCAATTCTATGCCCTTCTGATACGTAAATGTTCCAACAATTACTACTTCAAGAGTGGAGCATTGTGTCGAAAGAAGATAAAAGTATAACTCAGGCATTCATAGGTTTCGTCTCGAAATGATCCACTTCCGAATGCCTGAAAGCTGTCGCAAAAGCAGGAGTCCAGGAAGCAAGCGAGAGAGTCGTGGCCAGCACTCAAACATCCAAGCTCGTCGTAACCCCCTCCACGGGATCCTCATGTTTCGCAACACTGCCCTTGCCTCTCCACGTAGACACGGCCTCAACTCCAGCCTTGAAAACCTGCTTATCTGTTCCGTACGCACGCGGCGTCAACTTGATCAGCGTGTGCAGGGGAACGTTGAGCCACGGCGATTTCTCCTGGTCCTCTTTCATGAAGTAGGCGTAGATGCAGCGCAGGATAGCTTGGTGCGTGACGATGAGGATGTTCTCGCTGCGTTCCAACTCCATGATTATGGGCTCGAGCCGGATTACGACGTCGCGGTAGCTGGGTGGGGGTTAGTATCGGAGAATAATGGGGGCAGAGGGGGAAGATGGGGAAATGGGAAAGACGTACGATTCTCCACCCCGATACCGATAATTGTATTTATCCTGATCTCTGGCCTCGAAATCCTCGGGATACAGCTCCTTGATCTCGGCATAGGTCATGTTGTCGCAGACGCCGGAGTCCAGCTCGTCAAGGGCTTTCCATTGCAGCTGGTTGTATTCTTGGGGGAGGTGGCGGGCGGTTGCGATGGTGCGCCTCAAAGTGGAGGTCCAGACTGTTAAGGGGTGGTCTTCTCCAGGCTTGCGGATGTTAGTAGACTTGTTCTGGAGAAGGGTAAGAGAGGACATACGCCGAAGGATTGCTTGACCAACTCAGGGAGCTTGAGTGCGTAGGCTTCGCCTCGAGGAGACAGGTCTGCGTCGCCACCGATCTTGCCATAAACGTTCCATTCTGACTCGCCATGCTGAAATCGTCAGTAAAGAAGGCCTCTGGGGGGTTACCAGACGTACGCGTGAAAGCCAGATCGACCGCTGCTTGATGTGCAAGTTCATCAAGTAGTACACAACCCGACTCTGTAGGTAATCCTGGATCGCATTGATAATGACCTGCTTGCCTACATTCATAATCTTCAAATACGTAAGATCATTCTCATCTTTGTCAATCGTCTCATAGACCTTCTCGTAGTTGCGAATACGGTTGCGGAAATCCTGCGCCGCCTTCTCCGGGTCATGGCCTACGTAGTCCGGGGAGCTGGTCTTGACTTCGAGGATGTTGCTCATAATCAGCTCTTCGTCATCGCATTTGCTCTCCACGAATAGGGTCTCGACTCCTTCCTTATCGCAGCGCTCCTTGATCCAGCGACGGCGTGCCTTTGTGCTGTTCGTCGCGTCGAGAATGGCGATGATGCCCCCGTTCTTGAACCAACCCAACATGTCAGTAACAGCTGCTTCTGCGGCGGCCCTGCGCGAGCGCTCTCCCTCCGCATTTCCGGCATCGAAGAAGTCGGCGGGTGGATGGGGGTTGTCGGTTCGGCGGTAGTTGCCAACATTGAAGACTTGAGCATCGATGGAGAGCCATTTGAGGTAGCGCTGAGCTGTGTGTGTAATTTGTTAGTTGGAGGGCTACCAGTCAAGATATGGGCCGCCAATGGCTAGAATCGTACCCTTCTGTGCAATGAGACTCTTTCCTCGAGCTGGTAGACCGACCATGACCACGCAGATCTGGGCATCCTCGACCTGGACGCCAACACCGTTAGTCTTCCTGCTGGGGCGTGCCAACTCCATGCTGGCGATTTCTTGAAGACGATTGAAGGGCGAGAAATCAATTGGGGGTGTTTAAGAAGGATCGAAGGTGGAACGATGCGCAGAGAAGGCTTTTGTGGTGATCGCGTGAGGAAGTGCCGGTCTGGGAAAACAGACCGGGAATTCACGGCTTGCTGCGGGACGTGCGAGCGTCTCCTTGAGATCGCAACACGAGAGAATGCAGATTCAAGAGAAGAGAAGTATCAGTCGGGCAGGGTGTGAGAACGCGCTTCAATAGCGAGTACATCAGCCGTGGTGGGTGATGTGATGTGATGCGATGCGATGCGTGCGATGTGTCGAGGAGAGGAAGGATTTCAGTGGTCTCTCGGGCGAAGTTTCTCTTGTGGTGCTGCCAGAGAGGACGATCCAGCCCAGCCCAGCGACAGCCGAAAAACTCCCCCGCACGAGGCTGCAGATCTGCCCCTCACAACTCAGAGTGGGGAGTTTCGAGAACTTGGCTCGTGCAAGTTATAAAGAATTGAAGCTCCAAGTTGGAGATAGTTGCGTTTAATACTCAGAAGTATCTGAGCATCAGGTGCAGCAATGCAGCATTACAGCGTTGCAGCATTGCCGCATTATTGAGGCGTTCCTCTCCCCCATGCTTCACCTGAGTCCCTTTGTCAAGACCATGCAGGGCACGCAGGGCACGCAGCCAAACACACCCTCGCCTCGGATCCAGACTGCTACAAAGGTACAAGTCATGTGCCCGTGCCGCCCATCAGGAGACTCGACATCTCGGCCATGGGAATAATGCCCTCGTCTGTCTGCATCTGATTGGACCAACAGACTTCCGTTGTCGAGATGCATAAAGTCCTCGTGCAGCCACTCCACGCAAGCTGAGACTTTCAGCCTCGGGTTCCTGGATCATGGTAGCCGTGGCGTTGGAATTTGGCAGTCCCAGCCAGACCAGACCGGTTGTCCCGTCCCTTTTCACCGGTCGGGTCGATGGCACGCAGCGCGGATGTCCGGGCCCCCCTTCACCGCTCGCCAAACGCTGGTTTGTGCTGTAGCCAAACACGACGCTGCATCCTGCACGTGCTGAGTCGGAACGCCAACGCCACAAAGAAAACGCTGTACTTGCAAGCGCAGAACATGACAGATCGAATTGGCAGAGCGGGCAAGTAAGGAATGAGGAGTGAGGAGCGAGGAGTGAGGTGTGAGGAGAGAGGACATACATTCCCCATCGAATACATCACCCCCTTTTTCCTCTTGCTGCTCCTACCGGCTGGAACTCCCAACATCGTGACGGCGACGAAGGCGTTGAGTGGCACTGCTCAACAGTCTCGATGCAAGGTAAGCACGAAGGCTCGATGGCAGGAGGATGGGAATGGGATGGGATGTGATGGGAGGGGATGAGGCGGGATGGAATAAGCCGCTGTGGTGTCACACCGCCAGATTGAGGAAGGAGATGAGAAGGGGAGCTGAGGGGAGGAGTGCGAATTTTGTTCTGAGGGAGTTGGTTTTTGTTTTCTGATAGACGAGACTGGTTATCGCGATAAAGGGGTGGGGGGTGGGGGGATAAGGCGGCGGTGAAGTGTGTTCAGGGCGGCGAGGTGTCTCAAGATAGGGCGGGAAGGGTGTAAGAGGAGAGTGAAGGGCTGAAAAGTCTTTGTTTTTAAGATGCTGAATTGGGGGTTTCAATGAGATTGAGGCTGTTCTACACCACTATGTGACTATGGTTCTGACATTGGCAGACACGATTCTATTACCAACATCTTCCTCCCACGTTCTGGTGCTGGGTCCCGTGATTCGGCAGAAAATGAGTCCGTGCGCTTCGTGGGGTGATTGAACCTCCTCACGACATCGCTTCTCCTTGCTCATCCCAATGAAAGCCATCTCATCTGGATGCTTCAGAACCTGCTGTATCTTTTTTGTCTGTATCAACAAGCCCTCAGCTGAAGTCATGCCAACCGCAAGCAACTAAATACCGGTGCAGAGAGGATAGGATTCCGCAAATCTTCATGCTTTCAGTTGGTCCAGAATAGCAGTCCAAGCGGTATTTGATTTCTAGAAGTGCTCATACTTTGCACTCACAACTTGTAACGTTGTTGTCTCTCCAAGTTCGGATGCATTTGAATATTGAGATGAAGCAAGTCCAGCAGCATCACGATGTTCCACGTCACCAAGGGGCATACAATGTTCTCACGAGTCAAATTTTGCTTTATATCACTTCACTGTCCTTGCACATTTGATTCTCCTCATATCATTGCATTGCTTCTTCTTACATCATTGCATTGCTGTCTATCTGCTTTTATGCTGAATATCCAGCCCTCTGGAAGAATCTGGTGTCTCCTTTTCGTCTCTGAGGAAATAACAAAGGAAATCTGAGTCTCGATCACATCAATCCAGACGAAGCCGGAAACTCGGGAGAGAAAATATGGGTCTCCATCACATCGATCCAACCGAAGCCAGAAACAGGGGGAGGCAACACCTCATGAGAACGTAACCAAGGAAAATGCGGTCTCCATCCCAGGAATCCAGCCAAAGCCAGCCAGACACCCACCAAATCACAGATGGTTCTCAAGCAAATCACCCCAATCACCCCTCTGCTTAAGAAACTCCTCATCGAAAACCCATCCACCAGGCGGAGGAACCTTTCCATCACCAGGACCATCAGCACCATAACAGATCGCCCCAGGATTGATGACTTTCGCCTTTGGTTGATCAGGAAGAGGAGCCTGTGGTCCAGTCTGCCGTCCACCAACACCAGATTGGCTGAAACCACCACGCAAACCCATATTCAGGCCATGTCCCCTGCTGCCACCCATCGCACCCATCGCACCCTGCGCACCATGACCATGCACGCTGGCGCTGGGACCACAGACCGGCTCCCCCTCCCTACGTCTCGTATTCTCCTCCCAGCGTTCCTTCGACACACTCTCCAAGCGATCAAAATCGGAAAATCGTACAGGCTCACAATCCATCCACGCAATCTCCTCCCCTGTCTTCTTTCCCAGCTCCCTGCAAACCGCATCCCTGCCCTCGTCAGTCAATTGATCGACAACCTCCTGTCCACCCGCCTCGCGAATAACCGCCTCCTTGGTCATGATATCCATTCTCGGCAACGGCAATCTCCTATCCTTGCCTGCATCCTTGCGGTACTGGCCTTCGGCCTTCATCTCAGACATATCGGGCCATGCAGAACGATGCTCACCTGTGATGGGGTCGCGGCGGCCTTCGGGCTTGAGGTGTTCGTCGCCGGCCCAGATGGAGGTTGGGGCGCTGAGAACGGGTGTGCGGCCTGGCTGGCGGAGGGAGGCGAACATGGCGTTCAAGGCGGGGCCACTGCCGGACGGGTTGTACAGGTTGGACTGGGTAAAGGCTCTCCAGAGTGACGAGTTCGGCGGCGTTGCTGTGCCTGCGAGAACACCTTTCAAGAGCGGGTCATTTGCCAGACTTCCCAGGAGGTTGGCGGCGAGATCTGCGGTGGTCTTCTTGCTTGCAGCAGTTGGCTTGGAGCCTGGCTTGCCGGTTGAAGTTGTAGTGGTGGTGGGCTTGACGTTCTCTTTGTGGTCGATATTGGTTGGCTTCGCTGCTCCGCTTCCATCTCCTGCCCCAGCACCCTCGATCTTGGTAGTATTCTTCGCCTTGCTGCCCTTGTTCTTCTTGCCGCGCTTCTTTCGTTTCTTCTTGCTCTCGTTCCCGTCATTATTCGTGCCGCCGTCGACTTGCTCGCTGCTCTCCGTCTCGGGTTCTGTCTCGCTCTCGATCTGTGTATCAACCTCCGTGTCCTCGATCTCAGTGTTATCCTTGGCCTTGCCAGCACGCGCTTCAGCGAGTTGCTCTTCCCGGTCCTCTCCTTGCTCCTCTTCCTCGCCGTGCAAACTAACACCGCCTTCCTCCTCCCTACCCTCGATCTCCAAGCCCTGCAATCGCTCCGTGACATCACCTCTATGAACGAATCCTTTGAGTCTCTGCACCTCACGCTCCAGCACAGCTCGATCCTCAGCCCTATCCCCCTCGCCCTTCCGCCTCACCTCCCTCTCCTCAATCCTGCTCCTCAACTTCTCCTTCTCCTCCCCCATCCTCTCCTGCGCATACTCCGCCTGATGCTTGGCCCACTCCTGCGCCATCTTCGGGAAGAACGGGCTCTGCGCGAACCCGAGATGGCTCGCGTTGTTCTGCACGCGCTGGAACCTCTGCGATTGCAGGGCTGCCGGGGACGTCCAGCTCTGGCTCGTGCCTGCTGGGGGCTGTGCTTGCGCCATCGTACGTGCCAAGGTTGGCTGGTCCGGGAGAGGAGGCGGTTGGGTCATCGTCCTGGTGGGTGGTGGTTGTTCAGAGGACAGATCAAGGGGGACGAATTTTCTTTTGGATTTGCGAGTCATGACGTGCGAGGTGCGAAGTTGTAGATGGTGTCGGTGGCTGAAAGAAGCATTCGCCGGGTCCAGATGACGGTTTGTGAAAGCGGCGAGCAAAATTTTGAGGTTTTGGGGACGGTGGGTGGTCTGGGGCGGTGAATAGGGGGGGTGTTTTGTCTCGGTTAGCGGAGGTGAGCCGGAGGTGAATTTAAAGGGAGTAGGGCCAATGTTCTAACCTATTCTGGGATAATTATTAATGGGGGTTATCATTGCTCTAGATCTTCTGGAACAATGTTGAACAATGGCGATTGTCCATGTCCAAGTGTTCTTGGGATATTGACACTTGCGGCACGTGATCCAGAGCATGTCAAAGTTCCGGGCTGTTTTGGAATTTCAACAGAACGCCTTTATCATTGTTCGTGTATGCTTGGATAAACAGTTGGATATTTCAGGAATTCTAGTACTTTATACAAGGATACGAGCTTGATATTTCCGGGCGTTTGGGTAGCTTGAACGCTCAAAGGGGTTCTGGTACAATGAACAGACTACAGCCAAGAATGCTCCACGGACTTGAATACATTGAGTAGAGCATAGAGTTAACCCGGTCACCACGTTAAGCTACGTATAGGGAGCCACGCCATCCAGTCCCCTCAACCCCGTGCAGCTCCAGAAAATAATTCAGGAGGCTTTCCTATCTCGGCGTCTACTGTTCTTCACAGATGAACAGATGTATTTTCAATGCAAAGAGACCAACTGCTGCGAGTCTCTTGACCCAGAAAACTGTCCACCTAGGACACCGCCTACTAGTGAATTGTCAGACCGGCATATAAGCTGGATTTCTGGGTGCGAGTCAACTTGGGCTGGCGGTCGTGCGTTTTGCAGCAAGTTGCACGCCACATGGCATTTCGAGATTGTTTCCATCTAGCAGCTTATTACGACCTACACTGAGAAGGAATTGACATTTTCCAGAGACAACTTGAACGCGATTCTGGGCATTTTTCGTGTTTTTGAGCAATCAGACCCGTTGTACCACTATTGGGAATTCCGTTTCCACATTAGGGATATTAATAGTAGAATCTTTTTTTTGTCTTAGCGCTAGGCATTTCCCGAGTTATTACTAAGGAACTAATATAGCCTTAGAATCGCATACGGCTCCCCAAGGTCTTTTCCCCCGTTATTACGGGTATTAAATAGGGTATTAATAAATTTTAGAGTTTTAATATGTCTAAATAATTATTTATATAAGTTTATATATAAGAGCTCTAGTTTTGGGGCATGAAATAAGCAAGGCAATTATTATATATAAGGCAAATAAGTTCCAGATACTTAATTACTAAATTTTCAGGCTCTCTTAAGGTTAATGCCTCTAATTAATACCCCTAATTAATGCCTCTAATTAATACTTCTAATTAATACCCCTAATTAATATCTCTAATTAGTACCTGGCAAAATATTGCTTTATATTTTCCTGTTTTACTAGAGATTAAAAGGAATTAAGTATTACTACATATATTATAATAATAACGGCTGGTATAACGGCATAATCTGCCAAGAACAGGATATCGGAAACAGGTGCTAAACGAAGTTAAGCCGGAATACTTGGGCGGAATAATACTAAAAGGTCGAGATATTCCTTCCTACTTTATTCTCTAGCTTAGTATTTTCAATATATGAGATTCTCGGAACTTTGAGCCTTTAATTATTATCTTGATTCCGCCGTTATATAATACTAAGCTTACTCGACTCGGCCTATAGAGGCAATATAATACTACTAGTAAAGGACCTATATTTGTTCTTGGAAAGCAAAAACAGAATACTGCTTTTAATATTTAATAACTTCCTTGAACTATAAAGGACTAGAGAGTTTAGCTAGAAGTATAGTATCCTCTATAATCTAGTTAATCTCGGAATCTGGCCCTTGACTAGAGCAGATAATGCTCTCCTTCTAGTAGTCGGTTCTCTGCTAATATAAAAGAAGAAAGACTCTATTCTCTATAATTCGGTTAATCTCAGAATTTGGCCTTTAACTAAAGCAAATAATATTTCCTTAATCCTAATAAAAATAAAAGAACCGGCCTTTTTTTTATTATAGGAAAATCAGTTATAGTTTACTAATTTAAAATAAGAAAAGATAATAGTTAGTTTTAGCCTACTAACTTAAAACTAGATAAAATAATAATTAGTTATAGTTTATTAATATTAAATAAGAAGAACTTATTTAGTACTTATTTCTATAGCTAATATCTCTTCTAAAGCTACTATAAATAGCCCGGAATTAAATACTATTATTATAGATATATTACATAAAAGGCCCTAATATAATAAAATAAAAGAAGCTAAACTTTAATATTATAAATCTATATTATTAGAAAAGCTATTATAATATTATTTTAAAAGATAATATTAAGAAATAACTAGCTAACTTAAAATTTAGAATTAATATAAATATTTCGAAAATAAATAAGGCCTAAAAAAGATTACTTATATAAAATAATCTTATTAATAAATATTATATTATAACTAATAAATAAGCGGAATATTGTTAGAAATCTCATTTATATATTAATTAATTTACTAAAAAAATTAATGAGTTAGAGGCAATTACTAATTAGCTTTATATAAAAAAGAAACTAATATAAAAAGAAGCTATAAAATAGAGAAATAAATAGGCAAATATTTAGAAATACTATAGATTTTTATTGAAAATTCCTTTTACTTTTAGTCTATAGTAATTAATTATAGCTTATTAGAATTAAGAATTCTGTCCTATTTATAAATAAAAATAATTATTAAATTAATAATTAAATATTTAATATAAGAAATAAACTAATATAGAACTTTTTTAAATTTAATAATAAATTACTAAAAACCGCTTATATAATATAACTAGTTACTAAAAATATCCGGAACTTTATCTATAATTAACTAGAACCCGAATTAGTTAAATAAATCTCGACTATTAAATAAATCTTTAAAATTCTCTAATAAGCCTATAATAAAAATAAAGAAATAAAATACTAGAAAGTAAAGAAAAAGTACTAGTATTTTAGATAAAGAAATAAGCTATTTCTAATATTTTAGGTAAAGTTTATTTATTTAATAATAAAACTAGAGAAGTTAATAAATAATTAATATAATAATTTAATAAATAAAATAAATCTAGAGTTATTTAAAAGCTTAAATAATAAGAAATTTGACTTACTTAAAAATCTTACTAAATAATATATAGAATAAAAGAATAAATTTCTTTTAATTAAGAACTAATAATTTCAAAAGAATTAATTAATAGAAATTATTTATTACTAAGCAAATCCTTATATTAGAAAGCCTATTAAAAACCAGAAAATAATTGTAATTTTATATTTAATAAATTAATTATAATAACTAATATTCTTATAACTAAAAAAAGCTATTTACTAAAATTTTAAGAAAGGCCTAAATTAATCTAAAGGCCTTTATTATTATATTTATAAAAAGCCCGAAAATATAAATAGAGCTTATTTTAATACTAATAAAATTATATTTATTAAAAAGAATTATTTAGAAAAAGCAAATAATTTAAATTTAAATAATAAGAATACTAATTTCTATTTATTATTTAATAAGAAATTCAATATTAATAAATCGGGAAAAGTTTAGCTTTAAGTATAAAAATAGCTTTTTTAGAATAAAAGCTCTATTAAAAACTTATAAATCCTATTTAATTTATTAGTAGAAATTAGTTTCTTATTAAAAGCAGAATATATTAGAAAAATAAAACTATAATTTTCTAATATTTAGTAAATATTAGAATAAATATATATATTCTAATTAATTAAAAATATATTTACTTTTTAATAAAAGTATTATAAATACTTTTATATAAACTTAAAATCCCTATTTCCTTATAAGATTTTAATAAATAATTGAGTAAAGCTATATAATATATAGCTATAATAAATCTAAATATTAATTAGTATTTTTAAATTTAATAATATTTACTTATTACTAATTTTGGTTCTTATAATATAATTTTAGAAAAAAAATAGCTTATAAAATATAATGTTTTACTAAACTATTAATAGAATTAGCTCTATTAGCTAGAAGATTATAGAATAAGTTAGTTAAATCTTGTTTAGAAAATCCGATATTTTAATAAAAAAAATAAAAAAAATAGATATTTAATAGATATTTTAATTAGAATTCTAAAAGAAAACTAGTTAAAAAATTAAAAAAAAAAGAATATATCTTTTATTTTTCTATAAGATCTTTTTACTAAAAAAGCCGAATATTAAATAAGAAAAAAAGAATTAGATTTTAATATTTTTAAAATAAATAAGTTATTAGGCCATTTATTTTATTTTATTAAAATAGCTACCTTTTAATTAAATACTAGAGGTCCTAATAACTTAATTAAATTAGTTACAATTAATAAAATTAATTATATATTTGAAAAATAAGATTATAAATCGAAAAAATATCTATTATTATTTATAGTATTTAAATAACTAATACTATAGTTTACTAAATATTATACTTAAATTAGTAATTTTATATATTTTTTAAATATAAATAAATTAGATACTTTTAATAATACTTTATTTTTTAATTTTAAAGAATTTTAAAAGATTTGAATATTTCGTTTTATATAGCTATATAATATAGTTAGGGCATTTTCTAAAAAAGTAATAAATATATTTCTATAGTTTTAATTCTTTAATTATAAATTTTGTTTTAATAAATCAGATTCCTTAATAAAAATAGCTTATTTTTATAAAATAAACTTTTATAAACTCGAAAAAATAAAAAAGTATTTTATTAAGAATCTAAAGAAGAGCTTTATTAAACTATTTAATTTCTTCTTTTTTTTTTACTTGTTTTATTTATTAAAAAGAAAAACAGTAACTTATAATTTTATATTAATTATTAATAGCTAAATACTATAATAAAAAAGAATTATTATTTCTTATTATTTATTATTAAAATACTTAACTAATTAGTCGAATTATTAATATTTACTAAATTAGATATTTAATATATTTTTAATTAAATTTATATAAAACTAGTTTCTATAATATAAATAGCTTTTAAAATAGAATACAAATCTTTTAAATTAGTAATTCTATTATTTAAACTTTATAATAGTTCTATAATATTTTAATAATATATTAATATTATTTTAATAAACTATTTAGATAACTTTTATTTAGCCTATATTAATAATATATTTATTTTTTCAAAAAAATAAGAAAAAGTATTAATAGTATATTAAAATAGTTTTATAAAGCTTTAAAATATCGAATTATAAATTAATATTTATAAGTACAAATTTAAAGTCTATAAAATAATATTCTTAGAATTTATTATCTCGGATTAAAATATATAAATAGATTTTATTAAAACCTTTATTATCTGAAACTAGAGTTAATTTATAATAAAAAGAAAAATATAGTTATTTTTAGGCTTTTATAACTTTTATTATAGATTTATTTAAGTCTATAAATATATCTCTTGCCTCTTAAATTATTTAACTAAAAAGAATACTTTATTAAAGTTCGCATTTAATAAAACCCAGCTAGATTCTTTTAATTAGCTTAAGAAACTACTTCTCTTTATTTTAATATTTCTTTATTTCAAATATAATCGAGAAATCTATTTAAAAACCAATTATTTAAACTTAATTACTATAAATATACTTTTTTAAAAAAGTATAAAAGACAAATAATAATACCTTATTATATTCTATTTTAAGGCTTTTTAAGATACTAAAAACTATTATAAAATCCATAATAAGAAACTTCTTATTATTATTTAGAAACTTCAGAAATAATAGGTAAAACTAATTAGTTTATCTAATTTTCTAATTATTATTAACTATAATGCTTTCGAGTATTTTAATACTAAAAGGCTTTTAAATAAATAATAAATATAATAGATAGGCTTTCTATTATAGTTCTATTACTAGATTATTTATTAGCCAAATAAAAATAATATTATTACTAATATCTTATTTCGAAAAAATAAACTTATATTTATTTAGAAACAGGCTAAGAAAACTAAAAGAACTAGACTAGTTTTTCTATTAGATCTAATTCTTGCTTCTATTAAGATAAAGAATACTATTTGTATTTCTATTAAAGTAAAATAAATAAATAAACTAATAATTATAGCCAAAATTCTATAAGCTAATTATATAAATTTGACTTTTAAAAATAAATAAATAATAGCCCGAGAAAAAACAAATCTATAAAAAATATTAAAAGGCTGCCTATTTTATAATAAAAGGCTTATTATATTAGATAAATATAATAATTTATAAGCTAGATTTCTATAATAAATCTATAATATAATAACTATTATTTATTCCAGTTAAAATAAAATAAAAATTCTAGTTTAGAAACTCTATTAATAACCTAATCTCTCGATAAATATTAATTACTTAATAGCAAATTACTATAAATATTAGAGGTTTTATAGGTTAAAAAATAAAATACTAGACTTATTATATTTCTTGCCGGTTCTCTTAAAATTATAAAATAACTTATTTATAAGCTTTTATACTTCTAATTCTATAAGTAAAAAACATAATAATATATTTATTATAGTTAATTAGTTATTTAAATAATATATTAGCTTACTAATAACTAAAAATACTATTACTATAATTACTAATAGCCTCTTTTATTATTATATTTAATAATTCCGAAGCTCTTTTTTATTATTACTAGTAATTAAAAACCCTAGTTTATTTTAGACTTTATAAACAAATTATTAAAATTAACTAGAACTAAGCTAAAGCTTTTAATTATAAAATATATTTAGACTAATAAATGAACGGAAATTATTAATTAGATAATTAATACCCGACTTCATTTCTTAATTAATTATTACTAGAATAATTAAATATATTTATTTCCGGTATTTAATATTATAAATACTACTTATTTATATAAATTAATTAGCTTATTTCCTTTAATAATTAATTATAAATATAAGCCCAAATTCGATTTTAATTAAATACTATTAATAATAGAGTTTAAAATACTAAAAGAGAAATTAAATTAAAAAGAAATATAATAATAAACTAAAAGAATTAATATAATTATTAATTATATTCGAGAATATATAGTAATAGCCCAGAAGTACTAAGCTAAATTAACTAATAAAAAGTAGTAAGAACTAAACTTTAGTTCAGAAAATATAGTTTATATAATTAAAAAGATATAGAAAACGAATTACTTATTTAATAAATTAAATTATTTCCTTATTAAATTATTTAAAATTAATAAAATAGTAAACTACTTATATTAATTAGATTTTCTTCTATTTTATAGAATTTAGCCAATTTTTTATACTAATAAACTTTATAAGAATTCTATTAATTTATTATTTGGCCAAACTAATAAAGAGCCTAATTTTATTAAAGTTAATAGTAAACTCAAATAAAAAATTAAGAAGGTTCTTTTTTCTAAAATACTTTATAATAAGCTTTATTATAAGATTAAATAAAAGAAATAAAATATAAATACTAAATAGTATCTTATATTAAACTTTAAGAACTTAGTATTTAAATTATATAAATTCTATAAATAGAACCCTAATAAAATAGAACCTCTTATTTAGCTAAATAAATAAATTCGATATACTAAAAAAAACAAGTTTAATAAAGACTATTTAAATAATAATAAACCTTAATAATAAAGCTTCTATAACTAGAAAAAAAAAGAAAAATCTAGATATTTCCCGAATTTTATTTAAATTCTAATATATTTTCTTTATTTTACTATATTAATATCTATTTTCTTTTTTAGAAATCTAGATAAAATATTTTTTTTATTATATTATATTATATTTTATTATCTAAATAAATTAGTAAAAAAAAAGTAAATTCTTAAAGCTAAACCGAAAATAAATACTCTTTTATATTAGTTTAAAATATTATTAAAAATCGAGGGAAATCTTCCTAATTACTTTAATTTTTATAACCTTAGCTATTTATATTATTATTATTACCTTAATAGAACTATTAATAAAAATAGAACTAATAAGAATTTTAGTAATATTATAATAAATACATATAATAGTATATGAATAAGTATTAGATATTATAAATCTAGTTTCCTATTTTAGGTAAAGCTTATAATTAGAATTATATAAATAATTAGAATTATATAAATAATTAGAATTATATAAATAATTAGAATTATATAAATTATATAGGATTATATTTTCTAGTTAAATAAAGTATTTTATAGACTTAGCTAAATACTAGGAAATATATAGGGAAATGCTTCTAGCTTTAGAAAAAGGCATTAATTAGTTTTTTATTAGAATTAATTCTTGGAATTAATTATACTTATAAGTATTATTTTATAACTTACTTATCTTAACTATTTATATATTACCCTACTATTATATGCCTTATATTCTAATTAATCTAATCTTTAGAAAGTAGTTTATTATAAGATAATTAAGCTATTAATAGATAAAACTATTAATAGCTAGAGTATTAACTAGAAAAAGCGCCTTTATTATTACTAGAGTAACCTAACCAGATATCCAGAGAAGTGCCTAGTTAAGTATTCTTTATATTATCTAGTTAAGAGAAGGAAGTAGAACTCAGATATCTCTAGAACTAGCTAGTAGAATAATAATAATAGAGAAATTAGTAGCGGCTTGCTATTATATTACTAAATTAGAAGCAGAGATATAATAGAGAGAAGATCTAGAGAAGCTAAAAGCTCAGATTCATTATCTTAAAGATATTCGGATACCCGGTATAGAACCCATTATATCTCTAGTAATACTCTTGATTTAGAGAGTTCTAAAAACCCGAAAACTACTTACTTATTAAAGAAAGAGTATTAAAGAAGCCTAGAACTTCTTTTATTAAATAGAGTTAAAGTAATATAAAGATAATAGAATTACCTAGGCTACTAATATAATAAAGATTATATATTATATTTCCTGTTTTAAGAATATAGCTAGGGATATCTAGAAATATAAAAAGTAATTAGTAGATATTAATACTATAAATTAGGAAACCTTTATTAAATTTATAAAGAATTCTATCTTAAATCCGGAAAACTATAGTAATAATACCTTTACTAAGTTTAAAGATACTAAATAATAACTAGGCTAGAGTATTTAAAGCTTTATACCTTATTTAAATAGCCTATTAAATAACTTGAAATATATGAGTTTATTATAAGAGTAAAATAACTTATTTAGTAACTTGAGGCAAGAGATTTGAAATAAAATTAATTATTAAGGAAATACTTTATAAGAAAAAAAGAAGCTTATTTCTATTACTATAAGAATTAAAAATAATTTAAACTTATTTATTTAATAGAAATATAATAATAAGCTAATAAGATAATAAAAGAAAGGAAATAAAAGAAAAGAAAAAAGAAATAATAAAGAGAAATAAAAGAGAAATATATTTCTATTATAAGGTTTATAAAACCGGAATAATAAAGATATAGTAATAAGATCTAACATAATACCTATATTAGAATTTATAAAACTAGATATAATTTGCTTTATTTACTAGAAAAAAGATTACTATATTATTACTTGCCTAAATTAGGAAAAACTAACTTATTATAACTATAATAAGTCTAGCTATAAATTATATAAGTACTTAGAACTAAAGAAGCCGAGAAATAAATATATCCTATAATAGTTATACTTATTTATATTATAAAAAATAAGGCCCCTAAAATAAGAATAGTAATTAAGATTATTATTAAAATAAGAAAAAGCAAATAAAGAGTTAGAGTATTAGTTAATTCGGGTATAGAAGTTAATTATATAAAGAGAAGATTAGCTTTAAATATAGGTATTTTATTAATATTAAAGGTAATTCCTTTATTTTTATTAGAGAAAAAGAGAATTTATTTATATAGAAATTATATTTT
Source organism: Hyaloscypha bicolor E (assembly GCF_002865645.1). Lineage (NCBI taxonomy): Eukaryota > Fungi > Ascomycota > Leotiomycetes > Helotiales > Hyaloscyphaceae > Hyaloscypha > Hyaloscypha bicolor. The sequence goes on from NW_020194644.1 coordinate 632,593, forward strand.
TTAGAGTTATTACTAAAAATATACTAGAGAACTAAAAAGAGGCTAATATATATTTTATATTATATAATTTTAATCTAAATTATATTAATATAATACTTGAATTCCTATAGCTTTACTAGATTAATTTCTTAATTTCTTTTAAAGAAATAATATAAAGATACCAGATTTAATTATAGAAAATTAAAGTTCTAAATACTAGAAAGTTTACTAAAATAATAAAGTATAAAATATATGTTTTTTTATTAATTACCTATTTTATAATAAATAGCTAAAGAATTACTATTATTATTATAAATAAGATAGATATATTTCCTAAGAAATATTAGAATCTTTTTCGAGTATTCTCTATAAAGGCTATAAATATATTACCTAATTACTATATAATAAAGTATTATATAGATCTGGAACTAGAGTCCTAATTATTATATAGTTTTATATATACTTTATTAAAAAAGAAGCTTAAAGTTCTTTAGAAATATCTTAATACTAGTTTAGAGAAAAAATGAGACTATTATTTTACTAGCCTAGCTAGTACTCTAATTATATTTATTTTAAAGAAAAAAAGCGGCTTATATCTATATATTAATTACTAGAATCTAAATAGAATTATTATTAAGAACTAAATACTATTATTATTTATTAGTAAGATAATAAATAGGCTTTATAAAATAAAGATATATATAAAGCTAGACTTAAAAAATACTTATTATTAGTTATAAATACGAGAGAATAATAAGTAAAAGATAATATTTCAAATATATTATAGATATTTTAAGTATTATATTATATTCTTTAAATTATCTAATACTCTAGTAATATTTTAGGTATATATTAACTATATACTAGTAGGCCTTATAGATATTATTTATATAGTCTATTTAAATAATATATAATAATAGTCTAATATATATTCGAGTAGTTATAATAATACTAGCTTTTTATAAACTTAGTAAAATACGAGTTTAATATAAAAAAAATAAAGTTTCTGGGATTTATAATTAGCTTAGATAGTATAGAAATAGAAGCTAGCCGGATTATAGCTATTAGGAAATAGCTAGCCCTAAAGAATAATATCCGAGAAGTTTAAGTATTTCTGGATTTTATTAACTTTTACTAAAGATTTATTTATAAATATTTTAGG